>NC_068988.1:36193026-36199118 GCF_001194135.2 Octopus bimaculoides
TATATATATATATATATATGCGCACACTCATAAATATACTTATATACATGTATATGCATAGATATATATTCATACACCTACATGTATGTATTTATCTATATGTATACCTATATATGCGTTTGTGCCTATGTGTGTGTGTGCGCGAGTGTGTGTCTGTGCAAGCGTTTGTGTGTTCCACTTCGCAGTTAGCTGTATGGTTTTCTCTGCCATTATTCTTTTCAAATATTCACTGTATTTCGTTTCATATTTTTTCTTGTGTTCAAATATTCAAATGCAGATTTATGAATATTCTCAACTATCCTACGTGCTTTGTGTTTCTAAAATGATGTGTTGTTTAATATTTAAATAAATCTATTTCACTTCTCTCTATTTTTCACCTGTCTCTTTGTATATCCTGTTTTTACTGTTTTATTTACTTATTTGTTTATTTTCTTATTTTCGTTTGTTTACCTACTTCTGTTTATATTGTATTCCCTTTACTTAACATTTTTATTTACCATTTTCTTTTCTGGCTATCAATATTTTCGGGATAAACTTTTTGCTAGTAAAAATATTCCTGTTTTAAAAAGGTTAATATTTTCTACAATAAATATACTATAGTATTGTTTCAAATGTCGAGGTAATTCTTAAAGAGGACACACGGACAACTAGGAAGATTTTCCGTTTTGTTCTACTCTGTTGTTTCTTAAATTTTTATTTTCAAATCAGTGGATAATGCAAATATCTTCTACTCTAGTATCTTCTATTATATGTAAGTGTCTTCTATTATAATCCTGGACCATTTTATTGTTCGAGGTTACAATAGAACGCTATGGTGTTATCTTTTACCAGAAATTGTGAAATTGTGCAGATGATTTTTACACACACTCACATATATATAAGGGACAGTGTGTGTGTGTGTTTGTGTGTTTATGTATGTGTTTGGTTGTATGTGTCCGTGTGCAAATTTAATTTTATATTTTCCTCTCAATACTTAACAACCTTTTGATTTGCTCATGTCTCTCTTAGCAATGCACCAACAGAACTGTTACAGGCCTTAAAATTTACAATGGCTTCAGCTCGATCGACTATATCGTTGAACATAGTGCTGCAGCATCGCCCATGTCCAAGCACTGAAAAAAATAAGAGCAATTTATTGAGAAATACACGAAACATGTGATTATGGGCCAAACATTTAAGTTGTTGTTGCCCCATCTCTTATAAAAAACAGGAGAAAAGAATGGATAAGTAACTGATTAATCCACGTCCACAATAAGAAGATATATGTCGAGATGGTCCACTGTCATGATGAGTTAGGGCATGTATATATGCATTATTGTTCTTATTTGGCTCCATAACAGAAGCGCATTCTGGAATTGAAAGAGAGCAGTTTTGAGCACTGACTTACAATGAAATCATTATTGGCGTGGGCTACGGATTCAACTAATTCATCTAATAGCCACTAACCATTCTCACGCCATTTTCTCTGTATTTAGACATCATTTCTCGGAGAAATAGTCGGTTTCACTTTCTGTCGGCATATCTTTGCTTCAAGATATACTTACATCACGTGACGTTCTGTTTACTTCATTAAGTTATCATCGAAAGAATTCGGAAAATTCATATCCATTGAAACAAAGGTATCATTTAAAGCACTAAGTGCTAAAACAATCAAATTTGAATTTTTTTAATTTTTAAACACACCTTTTTAAATACAGATTTTGTCACTTCTATTAGAATGTATACTTAGAGAGTTAGTAGGGAGCTAATCATGAAAGTGATACAGGCCTTAAAATATAGGGAAAATATTTGGAAATCATTAGATTGTGAAAAAGATCATGCAAGAATAAAAAATTTGTTCTATATTATCAAAAACAACTGCAAGGGAACTCATGCCGTGCCATATAATTTAAAGTGTTTTCAATATTTCTTCCCTGTTTTGGCAAGCAGAAAGATTAACTCAGCATTTCTTGCACAACTTGAAATGACATTATTAACTACACAAAATTTCAGCAATTTGACTTCGGTCATGCTGGAGCTCCACATTTAGTCGAAGAAGTTGACCCCTGGACTTATTCGTTGTAAGATAAGTACTTATTCTATCGGTTTCTTTTGCGGAACCGCTAATTTACGGGGACATAAACAGATCAACATTGGTGTGAAGCAATGGTTGGTGGGGACAAACAGAGGCACATAAATACATACATATATACAACTAGCTTCTTTCAGTTTCCGTCTACCAAATCCACTCACAAGGCTTTAGTCTGCCTGAGGCTACAGTAGGACACACCTGCCCAAGGTACCACACAGTGGGACTGAACACGGAACCATGTGGTTGGGAAGCAAGCTTCTTACTGCATAGGTGCTCCTGAGCCTATATATATATATTTAATCAAAATAAAATTCTTTTGTAAAAATCCTCAGCGAACATTTTCTTGAATTAAATTAAGAATATTATTGCTACCTGTAAAAGTATTGGTTTCACATTTTGGCACACGGCCAACAATTTTAGGGAAGGAGTACATCGGTTACATCGACCACAGAATTCAACTGGTACTTATTTCATCAACTGTGAAGATATGACAAATAAAGTCGACTACGGTAGAATTTGAACTTATACAGGCCAACAATCTAATCTACGAAAAGATGATGAAATGGAAATCGACACCAGTGGATTTGGAACGAGAACATACAGCTGGATGATTCCGCTAAGCATTTTTCCCGGCGTTTTAAACATTATGCCAGTTGGTTGCCTTGGTACTTGTAAAAATGCTACAAGGAACTAGAGGCAAAAATTCAAATCATCCAAATTGGTTCTATTTAGTTGCAGACTATATAAATTAGAGCTAAATATTTTAAATATATATTTATTTAATTAACATTTTATAAATATTGGTTTGAATTATAATCTGATTTATTTTGTTTGAGAATTCACAGCTGTGAAAATAAATATATACTACAAATTTCAATAATTTGACTAAACAAAGCATTCATGGAAGAATAGTTTTCAGTCATGCAAAGACTATTACACAGAAAATCAAGACCTGAAATATCGATTGGTTCGTCAGAAATGTTAATAAATATATGAACAATTATATATGTATATAAGTTATTTTTAAAGAAAAATTACAATCACATGGAATCAAGCTAGTTATATCTGTGTATAGTACACTTGTATTTATATACAGGAGTGTATGTAGATCAACTACTACTACTATTTCTACTTGCAACGATAATGATAATCCTGTCTACTGGAGGCACAAGGCCACACATTTGGTGGGAGGGGAATAGTCGATTACATCGACAACAGTATTTCACTGGTACCTATTCTGTCAGCTCACCACCTTAATAATAATACTAGCAAACATCATGGACATGTGACAGCGAGCCGCCGGGATGTTAGAACAAACTGAAACCATCACGAATCAGCAATTAAGAATCTTTACTACTCTAGGCACGAGGCCCGAAATTTTGGGGAAGGGGGCCAGTTGATAGTTCGACCCCAGTACGCAACTGGTACTTAATTTATCGACACCGGAAGGATGAAAGGCAAAGTCGATCCGGGCGGAATTTGAACTCAGAACGTAAAGACTGACGAAATACCGCTAAGCATTTCGCCCGGCGTGCTAATAGAGATAATAGCGAACAGCATGGACGTGTTACAGTGAGCCGCCGGGAAAATAGAACAAATCTGAAACCATCATGAATCAGGAATTAAGAATCTGCAAAAACAATGAAAGAAACGTATGTTTTCATGTAAGCCATCGCAGGAAACTCACTGATTTTTCTTATATGGAGTATATATATATTAAAATAAGCTTCCCTCAGATGCGCTGCCACAGCAACACGTGCGTGAAAATGTAGGCACATGGACTGCAATATTTCTATGCGAAAACTGGAAACCTGTTAGTAAAATTTAAAATTTTAATCTCCTATACATACATATTTAAACAAGACTTCTATATATATCCACATTGTTGTTTCCTCCCAGTCTCTCAGTTATACATCAATAATAATTATAAATACGAAAGTGGCAAGTTGGCTGGAACGTTAGCACGCCGGGCGAAATGCGTAGCAGTATTTCGTCTGTCTTTACGTCCCGAGTTCAAATTCCGCCGACCTCGACTTTGCTTTTCATTCTTTCTAGGTCGATAAATCAAATAACAATCGCGTACTAGGGACGATCTAATCGACTGGTACCCTCCCCAAAAATTTCGGACCTTGTGCCTAGAGTAGAAAAGAATAATTATAAATACGAAAAAAAACACCAAGACGTGTCCATGGGCGGTGTTCTGTCAAAAGGTAAACACTATAAAGACGGACCCATAATAAAACCACATGCCCCGCCAAATAACGTTTGTCTGCTAACAGTAAATACTACGAAATGGTTGATTTAGGATTTTCACGCACTCCATGAATACTATGAAATGTTTCATTGATGATTTACACACACAACTATGCAATACTCCTCCAAAAGCATACAGGAATAAACTCATACAGTAAATACTCAATTAAATGAACAGAGCCCACAACTTGTACCATACATGTCTGATATCGAACAGAAGAACACAACCTGCTCAGCACAATCAACACACAATACAAAAACTAATACATCACAAGACTCAAAGCAATTCCCATAACAATTCCTCAAATTACCGATCCGTAATTCTTCTACTCCTAAACGGGAATACTTGCTCAGGTACAATAATAACATCTCTAGGAAAATATATGTTAGCCGAGAAAGAGAATTGTACTAATGAACAAAATTCCGCTGTCTGATTTGCATCAACCTTTCTTAAGCATTTGGAAAACTCCTGATACCTTTTACGCTCTGAATTTTGGAATGTATTAACAGAAGAATTTTATAACGTATTAATATATGTCGTTCGCTCTGGCATTCAAAGCAAGGACAAGATGCTTGAATTTGGTCAGCGCGCATATGATCCTCTTCCATGACACTTATGTAAATCTTCTTTCTGACTCATCAATATATTTCTTCGATAAACACTTATCCCTCGATCGGCGTTTAATCTTTGCCTAAGCGTTAATCGTGCCTAGTATACTATATTAAAGAGGAATGAACGATGGTGATTTGCTGAAAGTGTTCAGACACGGTAAATACTCGGTGACTGCCATTTAATTAGAGTATCTTACGGTCTTTACCTTATTTCCACTTTAGTTTAGATAATACCATGATGGACATGAACAAATTGGAGTGATCTGAGAAGCCTGTGCGCAGATCATGTATTAAATATATCTACAGCAATTATGCGCTTGAATCATAATCAGAAAAGATTACAGAAACAAAGCATACCGACAG
The DNA here is from genome assembly GCF_001194135.2 of Octopus bimaculoides. Taxonomy (NCBI): domain Eukaryota; kingdom Metazoa; phylum Mollusca; class Cephalopoda; order Octopoda; family Octopodidae; genus Octopus; species Octopus bimaculoides. Next base: position 36,198,326 of record NC_068988.1, read on the forward strand.
CATGAGCCAAACAAATATTTCGGATTGTTTTCCGGGTAATTGTTTAATCGAAGTGAAAACAGAAATATCAAAGAATGATAAATATTAAACGAATAAAACTTATATGAATGTCGTTAAGCATTAAATGTGTGATACGGTTAAAAATCATTATGTATTGCAGTATTCCATTCATAATTTGAAATGATTCCACACAAGGAGAAACAACTATACTCACCGAATCTCTTGGCATATTGCCCTATCAAGTTATACGATTCAAATCAACTAATTTCCTGACGCAGATCACGTTTTAAACTACATTTGTTTACGACTGATACATCAGATGTGATTAATCTTTAATTAGCTATTCCTGCTTTAGCGTAAATCGAAGAAACTTTAAAAGATATTTCGTGCATTATATCACAAATTAAATGTTTATATTCAAGTCAATCCATTTAAGCCTTTTAATAACAATGATTCAATAGCGGGCATTGTGTGTGGTTCTTTTATTCTTTTACACGTTTTAATTATTCCACTGGGACCATACTGGAGCACCTCCTTTCTTCGAAGAAATCAGAGAAATTGACCACAGGACTTTGAGAGCCTAGTAATTATTTTATCGGTCTATTTGACGAACCACTAAATTTCGGGGACATAAGCACACCGACATCCGTTGTCAAGCGATAGTGGGTGGGTGGGGCAAACACAGACACAAAAACACTCACATAAATATATACATACATACATACATACATACATGCATAATATATATGTGTGTGTGAGTGTATATACATACATACATATATATATATATATA
>NC_068988.1:36199128-36200267 GCF_001194135.2 Octopus bimaculoides
TCTATTTGACGAACCACTAAATTTCGGGGACATAAGCACACCGACATCCGTTGTCAAGCGATAGTGGGTGGGTGGGGCAAACACAGACACAAAAACACTCACATAAATATATACATACACGGCGGGCATCTTTCACCTTCCGTCTACCAAATCCACTCACAAGGTTGTAGTCGGCCCGCAGCTATAGAAGAAAGATGCCCAAGTTGGCACGCAGTGGGACTGAACCCGGAACCATGTGGTTGGGAAGCAAGCTTCTTACCATGGGCATCTTTTTGCAATATAAAGGTAGACACCGAAGTATCCTATAGATATAATTGCCTCCAGAGGTCTGTCTACATACAAAGGTCAATTGCTTGTATTAATTTAAGATTGTATTCATGATACTAGTATTAATAAAACTAATCCCTTTATTGGTTACCCGCAAAACTGATTAATTTGGGATTATTCTGAGTCATGTTACCAAGAGGAATTCAAGTATCAATGTCTATAAACCATGTCAGCCACCGCCTAAATATTTTTTTTAGGAAGTGTATACGTAATTAATGACACTGACATAATAAACTCTCTAAATATCTTAATATAAATTTGAACTTTTATTAATAGATTTGACACAGCAAATTTTACTGATATTTTATATTTGTCAGTTCTTTCCCTAATACAGTAAATTCCCATTCAGGTGTATCTTAGTGTTTACGCATGTAATCGAACAAACGTATATCCCATTATCTAATACAGTTCTACATTTAAGAGATGAGGAATTAAGAACATTATTTACGTTATTTACATTTGACGGATATTTGTCCTCCTCTTGTTTGTTGTTAACACAACATTTCGGTTGATATACTCTCCAGCTTTCATCAGGTGTCTTGGGGAAATTTCGGGCCTGGGTTCTCATTCCTAAAGTATTTTTCGATCTTCTTCTTCTTCTTCTTCTTCTTCTTCTTCTTCTTCTTCTTCTTCTTCTTCTTCTTCTTCTTCTTCTTATTATTATTATTATTATTATTATTATTATTATTATTATTATTATTATTATTATTATTATTGTTCAGTAGTTTTATTTTTATAACGTGCTTTCACTTCACTACCAAGCGCAGCTCTGTGCGCCTTGGGTATGTGCTGTGGTTTGCTGTAGTGCTCTT
>NC_068988.1:36204861-36208120 GCF_001194135.2 Octopus bimaculoides
ATATATATATATACATATATATATAAATAGATAGATAGATAGATAGATAGATAGATAGATAGATAGATAGATAGATGGATAGATAGATAGATAGGATATAAGGAGAAACGTGAATCATAGCTGTTACCTTATAATGCTTTCCCGCTTGACATTATTGTTTTCAAATCTGTTTTCATAAGTAATTATTAATTTCGAAACCCCCTGTTCTTAGACTTCTTCACATCTGTGTAATTTCAGTCATTTCGTTTCCAATAAACGTGATTAATTGTATTTGTTATGCAAAACAAAACATATGTAATAAAATAATGCATATAACCCTCTGGATTTTGACAAATTCTTGGCATTTTGTTTGCAAAAAAAAAATGTAAATTACAAGAATTTTAACAGTAAAACATAAATAAAATAAAATAAAATAAAGATGAAGTAACCAATATAGCAGTCTCAGGGAATATTTATTGTTAGCAAACTGTTGAAGGAAGAAAATACACGCTACACTGATTATTCAAATTATAGCCTTCAGATATCAATAAATTGCAAAGGAATTAACACAAATGTTTGTATCCTTTCGGCCTTTCTACTCGTTATGGGCCATAAACTTTACATTTGTTATGTTACAAATGGTATTTTTATTCGACACAAATATTGTCCGCTTCAATTCATTATTATTAAATCGGAATTTAACAACCTTGCAGTCTCTCCTCATACGTATAATATTGTTTTCTTCATATTGTGTTATGAAACTTCCGAAAATTTAAGCAACAACCTAATGCAGAGCACCAGTGTTGATAAATGTAATGTTGATGTAAAAAAAAAAGTATAGGAAAAGTACAGATTATACCGCAATCAATACAGAGACAGATGGATAGGAGAGAGAGAGGTTGGAGTGAGCGAATAGGAGAGAGTGAGAGTGATGCTGAGGAATAGAATTTGAAGTTCACAGAAATGGTAAGTGGTTGAGTGAGAGGAAAATAGTAATGGTCAGGAGTAGAATGTTGTGGATTCTGAGTGCGTAGGAGTTAAGTAATCGAAGAAATGAAAGATATAGATTATCGATTAAGAACAAGTTGGTATGAGACATGTAATACTAGTCGGTTTATCCTCCGGCTATCTTGTCGGCCAGCACAGATTCATTTGTGTCAATTTATTTCAGAAATATGACATTTAAATAGAGTTTTATGATAGCGGTTTTGATTGCCGTTCGCATTATCTGACTTCTGAAAATTTCCTTTTGTCTGATGTTGATAATAGGGCAATTCATAATTTCTGCATTAATCTGACTGTAAGGCGTTAACACTATCGATGATCTTAAGAGGAGCGGCGCTGTTTGGATATGGGTTCGTATAGTGTTCTAGGAATTTGTGTTGTGTCTCTGAGCCAAACAATTAACAATTAATTATTGTAGCCTCTCTGTGTTGAAATAAGGAGCTGCTAGAAAATGATCTACATCGCCTGGAAGAAGATTTATATTCAAGTGATTGGAAGGATCCGAAGATATGAAATGTGTCGTCTTTATTTATTGTTCTATAATTGAAATGCCTGAATATGGCATCATTACGACATTAAACTAGTCTTCAACTAATTGAATAGGAATATTGATATATTTAGTTATACATCCTTAATTGTATTACTATATATTAAATTTTCTCACACTCATTGCCTATCTTCTATAATATTAACTCATAACCAGTGGTATTATAGCAAAAACTCTATTCTGAAGAATGTTTAAACTTACGGTGTTTTCATATTATTTAAAATACTTGAAAAATGGGTTATAAATTATATATAGACACGTAAGTTTTGAAATAAGTTAATAAATAGGCGCAGGAGTGGATGTGTGGTAAGTAACTTGCCTACCAACCACACGGTTCCGGGTTCAGTCCCACTGCTTGTCACCTTGGGCAAGTGTCTTCTACTATAGCCTCGGGCCGACCAAAGCCCTGTGAGTGGATTTGGTAGACGGAAACTGAAAGAAGCCCGTCGTATATATGCATATGTATATATATATGCGTGTCTGTGTTTGTCCCCCTAACATCGCTTGATCACCGATGCTGGTGTGCTTACGTCTCCTTAGCTTAGCGGTTCGGCAATAGAGACCGATAGAATAAGTACTAGGCTTACAAAGAATAAATCCTGGGGTCGATTTGATCGACTAAAGGCGGTGCTCCAGCAGTCAAAAGATTGCCGCTTGGTAAAGATTGACCTTGAACTCTGCAGTGCATGTGCGCTACGTTTAAACGTTCCAGCCCATTTCCTTTGTTTACAGCAGTGCTTGGAAGGAAAATGTGTAACGTGTAATCTTCGCATTGATCAAGACAGCGAAAGTTGTCATAGCGATACCTGCTGGAGGCCTACGCAAATTTGCAGAAAGAGTATGGAGGGAAGTGTATGAGTGGTTTAGACGTTTCCAAGATGGCCGAAAACAGTTGATATGTACGAATGTTCTGGGATGCCCGCAACCAGCAGAACTGAGAGAAACAGCGCAGATGTGCGTGCAGCTGTGAGAGGAAATCGTCCAATCACCATCTGTGAGCTATCAGAGGTTGTGCAGATTAGTTAAGGTTCGGTTCAGTCCATTATCAGTGAAGAATTGCATATGAGACACGTGTTTGCTAAGTTTGTAAAAAACTGCTTTCAGATGACTATAAAGACACTCGGGTTTCAGTGGCATAAGATTTCCTTGATTGTCTCGAGAATGATGAAAACTTTTTGAAAAGTTTGCGTACGCCTCCTGAGCATTTGATGCAGATTCTCTTCTCAACTTCCTATGTCATGTTAAATGCGACAATCACACGCTACATACCTTACTTCTAAGTTCCACTGTAAAAAGAAGTAATCTAGAACAATAAAACTTAGTGCGTATTCACATCTGCGTTGAAGGTCAATCTGTACCAAGCGGCCTTACTCTGCGTGCTTCAGTTTCGTTACTATGGTAACAGTCTGAACGCTTATTGATCAGGCCACGTACATGAATGTATATATGTGTAATATCTGTATCACGTCCTCGCGATGTTGTTTTTTTGTAGTTTTTCTTTTTTGAACTCACTATATATATATATATATATATATATAAGGAAGAAATATATATATATATATATATATGCATATATATGTATGTATATATATATATATATAAAAACAAATAGTAAATGAGTATATGCATATATACGTACAGGTATGTGCATACCGACATCCACCTGTATGTATAGGTGCATATCTGGGTACAGGACATTGCAAACAAAACGTAGACAAGAAAACACAC
>NC_068988.1:36210837-36224068 GCF_001194135.2 Octopus bimaculoides
TATATATATATATATATATATATTTATCTTGATTAGATTAAAGGCTACATTGCCGCAAGGAGGTAGATGTTGACGCAAAGAGGATTCAATCAGAATATGTGCGGTACAATATGAGGGGTATATAAATGTAGGGAGAATTAAGTATTAGAAAAGGGAAAGAAAGAAGAGAAAGATGAAATAAATAATAAAATAAAATAAACCATAGCAAAGTGAGAGGAAGGAGGAATTGGGCAGGTCAGTAGTATATAATATAGTAGTTAGCTTAAACACAGAATTTAATAGTGGGATTGGCATTTGAAGGGAAGATAAATTGGAGGGTAGAGGGAGGAGAGATATTTTGTTCTTGGAGGAGAATGAAAGTGTATATAAATAAAGCAAGGTAGAGTGGGAGATTCAAGCATGGCTAGTAAATGTCTGTAGTCGAGTGGTTGCTATGGCCGAAAGACACAAATTGGTACAAAAAAGGGGGGAAATGACGTATGAAGTGGTGGAGGTGTATGTAAGCGTATGTATTTTTGGGGTTCCGGGTGAAGAGGGAGTAGAAATATAAAGAGGGAAGAATATTTTAGGTAGAAAATATTGTCGGTTTAATACAAAGTGGTAGTGTGGGTGGTAGCGTGGGTGAGTGGAATATATATGTATGTGTATGTATGTGTGTGTGAGTAAGACGGAGACAAGACTGAGGTGGGGTTGTAATTATTTGCATTTTGAGAATAGATTAATTGCCGATGTTTTCAGGTGATTATTATACTACTTTAATTCTGTTTGCGACAAGTACTTTCCTGCGACAATGTAGCCTAATGTAATCAAGTTATCCTTGGCCTGAAGAGTAGCCGGCGGTATACACCTCGCTTGGATTATTCCTCTTCTCAGGTCCCACTCGCTATGAAACATATGTAGCCCGGATTTTGCTTACTCCACTCCGTAAATCTTGTGTATTCTTTTTCGCACAGTCGGCAGCCCTCGTCGCCTGCCGTGGAATATAAAAAGAACATTTTTTTCTAGTCATCGTTCTCCGATAAAGACAAATAACCCGCAATATTCCATCTCAATAAACCACTATTTTTCCTGCAAGTTGTTTTTTTATATATATATATTTTCTTCAGATAGGTCGAAGCTTTCTTCCTACACCTACTACATACATACATACACACATACCTACATAATCTTACATATCTATTTTGTAGTGAATGTGCATATTTATTCTTACACAATGCACATATTTGTGGAGGAATTAGCTCTTTATCAGCCGTATTATTGTGTTTAGAGAATGTGTATTTCAAAATGTCCTATAAATTGAGTTCTTATATATTACAAATGTGTTAATATTATAAAGGTTTCCAGTTTTTCGTCTACGTACAGTGATAAGTTCTATTGTACAGTTATCCAAGAATTGGTGACTACATCGATATTTGAATGTGGAATTAAACGGACTATTGTTATCAGGAAAACGGTGATATGTATTTTTCCAGCAACCGAGTTATTGTTGATAATGGAGGGAATTGAACAGAATGCAATTGTTGCTGGTAATGATATTTACTACCAAAATCCTTTGAGAGAGAGAGAGAGAGAGAGAGAGAGAGAGAGAGACAGACAGACAGACAGACAGACAGACACACGGACAGACAAAGAGCTTTCATTTTGTAACTTTTCTTTACCTATAACATTCCTAACTTTTCGTACAGGCGGTATTTAGTCTAGATTATTAAATCAACTTCGTCTAGTTAAAAGTATTTTTCTTCCGACAAAATTTTCTTTCTAGTAAATTCATTTGAATTCAAGTAGGATAAATGAAACTTTTAACGGTCTGCAAATTGAGTTAAGCTTAAATATTTTTTTTATATTTTCATACGGTTTCTAATCAAAAATGTTTTCCACCCGAAGGTATTAATTCTTGTTTCTCTATAATTAAGCAGCATTCAAGTATTTTGTTGAAGTATTTAAAAAAAAAAAATTATCACCTTTCATTTTGAATTTTAAATGTATACATGAAGCTAGTTCCTCATATCTGTATCATATAAAGCACCTTAAGACAAACGATGACCGTCAAAATGTCAGCAATTTTAGGGGAGAGGATAAGACAAATACATCGACCAAATATTCAATTGGTACTTATTTCATCGATCACGAAAGGATAAAAGGTAAAGACGACCTCGGTGGAATTTTAACTAAGAACAAGAAGATGGATGAAATGTCGCTAAGCATTTCGTTCAGTTTGCCAACGATCCTACCAGCTTGCCGCCTAATGAATTGTTTAATACTAATCACATCCTTCTAAGGTGGTGAACTGGCAGAATCGTTATATATATATATATATATATATATATATATATATATGTATATATATATATATATATATATGCTTAGCGGCATGTCGTCCATCTTTACGTTCTGAATATAAATTCCACCGTGGTCGACTCTGCCTTTCATCTTTTCAGGGACGATAAAATAAGTTCCAGTTAAACATTGAGTTCAACGTAATAAACTTCCACTCTCCCTCAAAATCTCTGGCGTTTTGTAAAAATTTGAAATCTATATTAATCACATTCTAAGGCGGCGAGCTGGCAGAATCGTTAGCACGCCGGTTAAAATGCTCAACGGCATTTCGTCCGTCCCTACTTTTTGAAATTCAATTGCGAACTAGGTCGCCTTCACCTTTCAACATTTCTTGGTCGATAAAATATGTACCACCTGAGAACCGTGGTTGATATAATCGACTAGCCCCTTCACCCCTGAACTTACTGAACTTGTGCCAATATTTGAGACCAATATCAATGACACAATTAGGCAGCGAGCTAGCAGGATCGTTAGCACGCTGGGCACAATGCTTAGCGGTATTTTGTCCGTCTTTATGTTCTGAGTTCAAATTCCTCCTGGGTCGACTTTGTTTTTCAGCCCTTTCGAGCCGATAAAACAAGTACCAGTTGAGTACTGGGATAGTTTTAATTGACTCACCCCGTCCCACCAAAGAAATTGTTGGTTTTGTGTGTCAGTATATGAAGCCAATATGAATCACCTCCTAGGCTGAAGTTTTAATAATCTTATGGTTGCGAGAAGCAAATAACACAAACCTATCACATAGCAACTAGTCGATATTTGTCAAAAATATTGGTTTTATATTTATGAAGAATGTATATACACTAACAGCTCTTCTGTAATGGAGCTTATAGCAAAGACACACTTTTATGCGTCTCTTTTGGTGTTGCTTGGCAAAATTGAAAACGATGCTAATTACGATATGATTCACTTCTATCCATATCGGAAACAGGTGTTTTCTCTAATTGCATAGCAATTACATGAATTCTTATTGAATTAGTAACTGCAAAACTACTGTATGCTATAACATTGATAATATTCACAGTTTACGTTATACTTTATAATTTTCTTGTTATACATCACCTTTCATTGATGTTGTTGGTGATGTAGGTATGTTCAGACATGCTGATAACCGACAAAATCTAGAATAAAGTGTTCTTCCCTGTGGCACAAGGAAGAAATAAACTACTTATTGAATGATTGAAAATGCAGTGACATTAATATATAGTTTAGAGATTGGGATGTATGAGAACAATGAAAGGTTTATTGAGTCAGTCGAAAATATTGGAGAAAGACAACGGGCAAATAAACGCATTTTTTCCCACAAACTAGTGCATTGAAATGGTCAGCCATCCTCCACCAAATGTGCACTTCATATCTGGACCTTAGTGAAACCAATCAAATATCTAAAGCGGGGCCTGTCTCTCATGTCTCCGTTTCAGATCTCTGTGTTTGTGGGTTGAGAGCCACTCCGAAATAGATGCATCCCACAACCTGATTAGGTGGCACTGTGAGCTGTCTCAACGTTTTTACACCTATTTGTCTACAATCAGAAACTTAATCTATGACAAAACAAAGTGAATGGCTTTCTTACGGATTCAAATTTTCCTCAAGCATATTTGAACTGGTAACAAGAATGTATTTAAAGAGAAGATAATTCTGAAGCGGATACAGAATTGCATGCATGAATATTTTCAAAGAAAATTTGCGAGTTGACTTCAATTGCTGTGAAAGTGCATACCTTATGATGAAGTACGAATGTACTATAGCAGTAGTCTTTCACATTGTTCACCGACCGACCTTTCCCCTAAAAAAATTCGATCTGATACACAAATTATTTTCATCCTGAAACTTATAAAAAATGCACACATTAAGCGCATCTTTACTAAATTTCGCATGTAAAAATAGCATCTTATACAACGGAAAATACGATACACATCGAGGGTTAACTGTTTGGGGGTTGTCCTCAGAGGTAATTGTTCTTGGGGGATTATTGTCCATGTGGGTAAATGTCCTAGACGCATCTCGACTGACTGGTATTCCACTACACGTCCATTTGGCGAGTACCATCTCTCCAGCAAAGTTTCGTCATTACTTTTCAGTCACATTCAGTGGCTGACCCCTCTTAACTTTTGACTGAAAATTCTTTAAGTTAACGTTTGCTTGACGATGTTGAACACCAATTGAGAGTAACCACCGTCTCAGCCTGGTTCCAATAAAACCCTTACATCTAAGTTCTACAGGAATGTTTGCTGCTCTTTAACAAACTTCCATACTGTCTTCCAGTTGCAACACATAACGCCCGTCTTTCCTAAACTGGGCTGCGTCTAAATTGGCTTTGTGGTGAACAGTTATTTCAACAAGATGTATTATCTTGCGTTCCTCGCACCATATTGTCATATCCAGCTTATTCATTATTGGTATTGGAAGGAGGCGTTCACACACTATAAGATACGCTGCTATTTCTTATACTTCGCCCCAGTTCTCGTTACTTACTATTTTCTTCTGTTTCGGCTAGACTTCTTCAGTTTGACTATTTACTGCCATCCTTCTGCTGATTTTTGTCCTCCGTGATTCCCCCTATCTACTTCTTCGCGGCAGTATAAATAATTTTGACTGATTTATTGTTCCGCTAGGTGCACCTTTCCACTGAGGAGTTAGATAAGATATGCCTTATATGCCACATCTATATTTGTCGTTATTTGCTATTTCTATTTCAGGAGACTGTGTAGGAATTGCAGCACGCCGTAGGGGGCCTTAGGAAGGAAATTTAACCGTGATGTACTCCACCACCAGATGTCATCCCAACCCATTTTTCTTTCAAACCTTTTCTTCCTATTTGAACATCTGACCTTCTGTTCTCTTTTCTCTGTTTCTCTCATTTTAACATGGCTTCTAACTGCGGCACTGCCTCGCCCTTCTCTGTTTCATTGTGGAAAATGATTACAACCAATCCACTTCCAGTCACTTTGAAATGTTCCAGCTATATCCCAGTGTTCCAGTGATGTTCGTACGGCATCTGTTTCTTTCTCTGCACAACCGTCTCGTGCAACTTTGACATATGACAGATTATCCCGAATTTCTACATTTTGGGGCACCCTTCGCAACATAACTGTTCGCACCTTTCCAACTTGGTAGTTCTGCTAAAGGTAGTTGAAGAGATCCTATTTTCCGACAGAGTGCTGAACTGTTAATTGTTTGAAGTAGACCAAATCATCTTCTGATATAGACACTGCTCAATGATCTCTACTCTAGACCGTGCTGTGTCATTTATAAGCAGGGCCAAGCACTACGGGGGGTTCTAGGTTAATTCCACCGCGGTAAATTCCACCACGGAGAATTCCACCAGGTAAATTCACCATAGGTAAATTCCACCACGGTATGTTCCATCATGGTAACTTCCACCCATGGAGAGACTTACAATATAAGCAGCTCTCACTAATGGTCACCGGGGTTAGTTTCTATAGACCGTGGGTCAATGCCTATTTTATTTAATGTCTCTCCCTTTTGCAAAAATAATCTGTCTATTACTGTTTCTTTTCTTTCGTGGTCAAATATTGTAATATCGGCTTTATTGTCTTCTATATGGTCTGGTGTCATTACTGGGCTATCTACTAAAATTTTAACCTTTTCTCTTGTTACCTTTCCTACACGTTTCTGAATTTCTGGGTCTTTTTTATATGTTATATTGCTGTAGTAGCTTCACAAAGATTATCCTTGTTATCTCATCATGACTCTCTTTATATTTCATGTGTGCTATTTTTCTGCATTATATTGCCATATGTTCGATATTTCCTTTGTGGTTTTACAATATCTGCAATGCCTTTTTTCTTCCATAGTAGTTGTTTCTGTCTTGTAAATACTGTATAATATTTTTATCTATCACTGAGTATTTGCTTTGTTTTATAAATTTCAATGAGTCTCTTTTTGATACTGCTTCCTCACTCAGCTGTTTAAAAAATATTCACCGCGTACTTCTTTGTGTGACCGGTCCTTAATTATTCTTTCTTCTTCGTATTTTTTATATGCATTGACATTATTGATATTATTTTTTATGCAATATTTTTTATTTCCGTAATATCGTAACCCATATAATAATAATAATAATAATAATAATAATAATAATAATAATAATAATAATAATAATAATAATAATAATAATAATAATAATAATAATGATGATAATGATAATAATGATAATAATAATAATAATAATAATAATAATAATAATAATAATAATAATAGCGAACTGATTACTATCTAGTTCAGATACCAGGAAACCCCAAAATGGCTGAAGTTCAAAATATAGTGCTCATGGGAACTGCCCATATCCTACGTAAAATACTGTCTATATGATCTCAAATTTTAAAACAAACATAATTTTTTATGGTTTCTTAAACATTCTCTAGAACAACACTATGTACAAATCCAAATATATGGTACCCTAGGCATAACACCTACATGAATTTCTAACTTGTTGTCTCTTGAGGTCTCTGGGTGAGACTTGGATCCAACTTGTACAAATGCAAAGCAAAAGTCAAACATAAAATAATAATAATAATAATGATAATAATAAAATTAATAATAATAATAATAATAATAATAATGATAATTTCACCTATGGTCAAATTTACCTGGTGGAATTTTCCGTGGTGGAATTTATCGGTCACAGTATGAGGATATAAGTCAACATACAAACAGGATCTTGTATTTTCCGCAGCTTTGCCATGTCTATAAATGCCCCAGCATCTATCAGACAACGAGTTAATATATCCTCACCCTAAGCTTTCTATGGTTTTGTGTTTAACGATTGGAACGATCTATTTTCAGATTCCTTCATTTCTGCTGACCGTTAACTAAAGTCACACTGCGTCATTTGTTTGCCCTGCATTGCAGAACTGGTTGTATTATGTTTTGGTCTCTTATCAATATAGTTATGGTGCCCATAAATGTCTTCTTTGGCGATCTTACGTTAACCATTTCTTCCGAGCAGTTTGCTGATCTAATTAGCATCTCTATCAAAACGACAAACCTCCTGACCGATATTGTGCAACCTGCGCCAGTCCGTTGTAAAATTTTCTATACATACATACATACATACATACATACATACATACATACATACATACATACATGCATACATACATGCATACATATATACTTACATACACACACATACATACATGTGCTTTAAATATATATAGCGTCATCCCATAAATAATGCGGTTTTTTCAATTGCATGAACTAAAAGTTGGAGGGGGACGGGATAAACTACCTGTAACAGCATGCTATAAAAGGTGGTATTAATTTTACCTTGGCCTTATTCTTAGTGCAAGTTTTGAAGACTGCAGTTCGAATTTAACAGTTATTTTTTCAAAGCTATAATGAAAGTGGCAAAGGAGTATAGTCGGTATATTGTGCTTTATGAGTTCAATAAAAGTAACAAAGCAACGAAAAGTGCGAGGAACATTAATGCAGTATATGGAGATAGGACAATAAGCATAACCCAGTGTCAACATTGTTTTTAGAAATTTCGAACCGGAAACTACTGCCTAGAAGACGAGCTTCGTTCTGAAAGATCTATAGAGTTCTTCGAGGACATCCTGTAAACCCCGGTGAAATAAAATCCCATCGTAACTGTTGAGGAACTAGCAGAGAAGCTTGGATTTGGTCATTCAACCCTTCATCGAAACTGCCATCGGAAAAGTCGGCAAATTAGATCAATTCATCGCAAAATTTCCGAGTCTAATCACGCGCAGAGAGTGAATGAGTGTTCTTCTTTGCTATCACGTCTCATAAATGAACCTTTTTTGGCCCGAATAGTGACTGGTAACGAGAAATGGGTTTTCTATAAAATTCAATGGGTAATGAGGGTAGCGGTATTGTTTCGGAAAGGTCTCAAAATAAGCTCAGTCTTCTTGGACCCAGAAGGTAAGCTGGTGATCCTGGACGTGAATGGTAGTAACAATGGGGTCTTCATACTGGTGGTTGTTTACGCAACGACAGGTGCAGGATAGTCGGAATAGTTCATGCGTCTGGAGTTCTTCCTGGGTACGTCCATACCATTAGTATTAGTGGGTGATTTCAACGCCATCGTAGATGTACAATTGGTTTGTGTGGGTCTAGCCGATAGGAAAGGGGGTTGCAAAAGCCTTGCAAACCTGCTCAGACACTTTCAACAGTCTGACAAGTACCGACTGGATTTCCCAGATATGTCAATGTTGACATGGTTAAACCACATCGGAACATCCAGACTGTATCTCAATAGAGTATTTTGCAGGTCTTTAGATAGGGACAGTATTTCAAATCATCAGTTCCACAGATCACAAATTGATGGCCTGCAAGGTTGATTTAGCATAGGTAAACAGATCTCCGACTAATGGAGGCTGAACACGTCACTCCCGGCGTGCCAAGCTTACAGAGACTGGATTAAAGAGAAAATAAAAGGTCGTATAACCTAAAAAGGGTCATTAAAGTAGAATCAGTCAGATTTAGTAAAGTTTTAGGTATAGGAAAATAGATTAGAGTGCGATTTAGTGAGAAAACTAGAAAAGGCGCTTAGGAAAGGCATTGCAACTGACGTGGTGGTAGCGAGGTTGGCCCTCAATGAACACTTCAACGTCAAGCACGAAGGTTGCATTGTCAGAGCTAAGGCACATGCTCTGAGACAAGAGGGAACCAAAGCTGCCTGATGGGACCAGGTGGCTGAGGCGCAAAATTGCAACGAAAACACCATTCGGTCTTTGGTCGACCAAAAAGGGCGCATGGTGAACGAACCGGAGAATATGTGTGCGATTTATCAGTAGCATTTTGCTGAATTGTTCGGGACGATCGGTGGGCCAGATCGCAGGATTGATTTCACTGCCTACCTCGATGGCCTGCCATGATTATCAGCAAGATATGTCGAGAGGTGCAAAAGGCTGATAACTATTGAGGAGATACGAGATAATGGTCAGCACGGGAGAGGAGGGGGAAAATCGTCGGGATTAGGTGCTCTGTCCTACGAGCATTTTTCGACTATGCCAGAATTGTTTGCAAACCTCTTGGCAGATATCTAGTGCAACTGGCAACATAATTAGAGAATTACCAAATCTGTGAGACGACTAGCAGTGCTACTGAATACAAAGCATCGAAACAAGATAATTTTGTGTCCATCACTCTGCTGAATGCAGACATGAAATTTTGGCCAACGTGTTGGTGAGGAAGTTGGCACCAGTCGTCGACAAACTGGTTGGAGATGCACAAGCATGCGCCGTTCCAAACAGGACCATTCACGACAACCTCCACTTCATGCGCTACATTGTGGATAGGGTAGTTAAGAAACCTGGCATGGGTGGAGATTTGTTCGTACCATGTTTTTGTTCGTACCATGTTTATGTTCGTACCATGTTTTTGTTCTGTCAAGTCTATACTTGTTGTAAAGTGTCCAATGGACAATCCTTACTATGATGTCAGGACGTCTCTTATATTCATGCTGAGTTAGTGGCGTACAGTGAATGGTCATATGCCATACGGTTTCACCATTTTCAGTTTCTGATGTGTTGTCTATTCTGTATTTGATGTAAATGATTCATAACGGTTCCTCTTAGGCAGCACAGGTGAGAGCCTACGTTTCCGGTTTTAAATCACATTTAGTAATACATAGCCATCTTTTTCTCTGTCTGTCTTATCTTCAACATCGCTATGGAATTGTCCATACACTCTTTTCTTTAGCCACACATTTTCAGTTTCATTCATTCTCAAGTGCTTGTACAGTGCTTTATCTTTGCAATCTTCCATTCTACACAAGCCTGACCTTCTTACTTCTAATAATAGCAGTTTTGTGGCATTCTGTTTTCTACATACCATGCCATGTTGTTTTCTTCTACTCTAATGCTATGTTCGCATCCAATCAGTCCTCTTCATCCTCTTTTTCTTGGTACATACAGTCTGTCTGTTACTTATTGGGTGGAGTATCCCTTAGCTAGTCAGCAACTTCTTTGTCTTTCTGTCTAAGCTGTTTAGTTCGTCTACTGTCCATGCGCGCCCAGGTGTTGATAGCTTCAATCTTATTCTTTCCGTTTAATTGCGACTTAAGGATCAGTCTCAGTCTGCACAAGTACTCCACCTTAAATTTTTCTGTCATTTCTTTCTCCAGCAATTTATCCATTTCCAGTATCCCCAAAAACTTATAGCCCGATTCTTCTATTTGCTGCATAACTCCCTTCCCGACGGCATCGCTAACCCGGCCATGTATTTAATTTTGGCTCTCTTCAAGAGTAACACATCACACCTTTTCAGTCCAAACTTCATTCTGATATCAGCACTGAAAGTATACACCGTATCAACGAGGGAACTGACATAGAGTTTGAGGTCATCCATGAATAAAAAGTGGTTGACATTTTGTTGGCAGCTCTTAAATACATACCTACCCTTAGCTTTCTTCAGAATCAGTGTTAGTAGTATCATGTACAGTACAGAGATCAGTGGAGACAGGCAGTCCCCTTTGTCCTTAAACTCCTTCAATACGCTGTCCGTCATCCAATTCACCATTCTTTTTCCAAGCAGTCGCTCAACATTCAATGCAATACTAAATAGATTCATAGATTCCATAATCCCAAAATATGGGATCTTATCGTATGTCTTACGATAATCGATCCATGGCATGGATAAGTTAGATTTCCACCTCTTTCAGTCTCTAACTGCAGTTTTGTCTACCACTTATGCTTGCACCCCTTCTGCTAATGTGGGAGCACACCATTTTTAACAGATATTCATATATTGACTCTGCGACTATTCCAGTCAATAATTTCCACATAAGTGGCAAGCAAGATATCGCCTGTAATCGTCTACCGTATTGCTTTTTCGATATTTTTCAAGCACAGCACTCTCCTACCCATTGTCAACCACTCTGGTGTTATTTGGCATTTAACAAGGTGTTGAGTTGTACGGCTATTCGTCATGACATTCACGAAAGCTTTTGATTCAGTAGCCTTGAACATATGGTCTCGGGTCCTTCCAGTTGTCCATATTTTTGCTGATTTCCTTCACTTCCCTAACTGAAATGACCATTTCTGCCTGTCGTGGACAAACTACTGTCTGTTTCAGTTCTTGCAACCATTTAGCATCCTTCTTGTGCTCCTTGTCTTTGCTCCACATTTCACTCCAAAACATTTAACCTTTAATTTCATCTGGTACCTACTTTTCATCTGTACACTCTCCATTTATTTGTTTGTAGAAACTCTACTGAATAACCTATTCTACTCGTATCCCTTCATTCTTTTGTCGAATATTGCCATCTTTGCTTTCTTTGCAACGAGGCGCTATTACCACCTTCAGGACCTTTCTTTCAATATAATACTTCCAATTATTATTATTATTATCATCATCATCATCACCATCATCACTATTCAATACCAGGTTATTTTAAATGGGCAATCAATCATAGTTTCACTAATCCGGGTAATTATCTCCGGCACCTTCTGAAATGTTGTAAGGGGACATTGCACTACTTTTCATGTAAAATCTACTTCATTACTTTTGGTGAGGCTGGCATATTGAAGCGGCTCTTGACTAAATACTACAAAATGCACCAGAAATGAAATTTGTACTGAAATCCTAATTTGGAGAGCGGGGCAGTCCTTGTAGCCTTCTTCTCCTGTGGTCTTTGTACAAATTTTGATACCTATTAGCCGTGTGGATAGACTCTTTTTCATTCTGGAATAGTGCGCTAACTCGATTAAAAAATGTGTACCAGAAGATGCATATGATCAGCCAAAGTACTGAGATAATTATTTAGTCCACGATATGGCTTCCAAAATACTATCAGGTCCAACTCTACGTCTTCCGTAAGAGGCCAAGACATGAGGATTGAAGGCTTATTTGGGTCGAATCCAGACTTAAAACATTTCCGATTTTCGAAATAGGATGAATAGAGGTTCCTCAGCGATGATATAACCTCACTGACCATGTTTGATGAGCCAGACATCATTCTTTCCGCTTATCATGGCGTACAGGAGAGGCGTAGCAATTGCAACCCTCCCATCATATCCAACTTTCAAGAGCTGTCGACGAAGTATTTTGTGGACAGCGAGGCAATGTGATGTTTTGTCTATGCTGTCACTGTGGTGTCGCATTTAGGTCGCTTTTAAACACATTAGTTTCAATGCATTGTGTTCTCTCTCAGTGAACTTCAAAAGCATCAAAATGTTCAAATGTCGGTGTATTTCTTTAAGATGTAGTTGGCTATATTGATTAAAGTAACGTTGAATTCTAAACAAATTCGTCTGTAAATAGGTAAAATTGGAAATACGACATTAAAATGTGTTTACTGATTATAGAAAATGCGTGTTATATCGGCGAACATAATTTCTGTGACAACGTAAATTTAAAATTCTTGGTGTTCGTAAGAATTCAAATAGAATGATTTGAAATCCTCAAACTGTAACTAAGTGTCATGAGATTATTTTATTGAAGAATGCTAAACTCTCTGGAATAATACATATATAAACACAAACTAAATTTTTAAGGACACTGTATTTTGGGAAGGTATCAATACACAGAACACGAAACAATCTATATAATCGTTGCTAACGGGCTCTCTCAGATTAGAACGTCAATTTACTATTCGGTGGTGGTTTTTATTTTCGAATTTCGTTTCCCTTTTCAAAAAGAGGGAGATCGATACATACCGCACACGGAAAATAATTATTGTTGCTGTTATGATCAACTAAGCTCTTTCAAGTTGGTGTCAATATAGTGGCATTACAAACATTCAAACAAGTAAAAGATAAGAGAAAATTACACATCTATATATCGATAAATCTATTGCTATCTATAATAATCCTTCTCTCACTCTGTCTTGCTTTATTTCTCTTGTCATATATATATATACATGTGTGTGTGTGTGTGTGTGTGTGTGTGTGTGTGTGTGTGT
>NC_068988.1:36224197-36230429 GCF_001194135.2 Octopus bimaculoides
ATTATGTATTTATATATATATATTTATTTATAAATGTGTGTGTGTATATATATATGTGTGTGCGTGTGTATGTATGCATATATATATGTATGCATGCATGTATGTATGTATGTATGTATGTATGTATGTATGCATGTATATATGTATGTATGTATGTATGTATACAAGCTGTTTCAATGGGGAAAATTATTCAGTGTGTAATGTGACAACGAAACAGAAATAATCTTGAATTGAAATATAATTTCACTGGGTCATGTTCCTGATAAATAGCATTTAATGAAGCTGGTGTAAATGTTTAGTGATTATAGAATCAATATCTTTCAATATTAATTTTTTATATTCGACGATGCATACAGATGAACGCCCGCATTTTACGATAATTCAGCCATAATCATTTATAACCATCAATGTTCATATTTATTTGCATATTCATGCACAAAACGGACATATAGTTCCACACATTCAACACTCATGCACATATGCATATCGCTATATATATATATATATATATATATATATACATATACATTCATACAAACATACGCACACAGACACACGCTCTGATATACTCAAGCATACACACACGCATATATATGTGTATATGTGTGTGCGTATGAATATAAACTGAGGCACACATTTGCTTCTATATGAATATATGTTCATATATCTGTAAAATAGTTGTCCGTATGAAGTGTCAAAAGAACGCAGGCAGTCCTACATATTAACAAAATTATATCATTTTACGTGTTTCTGTACGTATATATGTAAATATAAAATAGATACGTAAAAATATACAAGAATGTACATAGCATATTCCATGCATTTAATATTAACTTGTGTGAATAGCTCCAAACTAACTGTTTTTCAAAATCTCAAACAAAATATATTTTGTGCATCGCAAAAATTGATTTTAGAAATGTTCTACCCAATGAATTTACATAGTATTTCTTCTACTCTATCTGACAGCCAAAACTTGCATTGTACATTTAGGACACATCACTTAATAAAACTTTAGCAGTATATTCAATTCATTTTTGTTCATAAAAATGCATATGCACAGACACACATGCACACACAAACACACACAAATACGCATGGTCACGCACACATACATACAATACACACACGACACACGCATAAACACACGTTTTTACCAGTACGACAATGTGCATGCACATGTATATATATGTATATGTGTATTTTGCTTTGAAAAGTCATTCACACACGCACGCAACCACGCACACACATATACTGGTGCCATTTTTTGTCTCTCAAGCATACAAAGCACGCATTCTTCATGAAAGGTGTATTGTCCATAGGATCAACTGCAATATTTCATTTCTTTTCAGAAACATCGTAATCAACGAAAAATTTATCGAAGTTCGATGTAATATTTGTGTAGGCATGAAAAAGGAATTGCTATTGTTACATTATTTCTTTACATTTTCGTATATGTTTTCTCTCTCTCTCTCTCTCTCTCTCTCTCTATATATATATATATATATATATATATATATATATATATATATATATATACATACAGAGAGAGAGTGTGTGGGAGGGTGAGAGAGAGAGAGAGAGGGGACCTGTATACATGTGTGTATGCATGCATTTATGCGTGTCTGTGTGCATGTGTGTGTGGGCGTATGTATACATATATAAGCCTTTTGAATGTTCATATTGTTAGAACGCCAACAATTAATTGGATATTAGCTACAATATCTAACATTTTAGTTGATTCTATTTATAAAATTTTAAAGAGAAATTTTAGATATTGTTAATACAATGACACAAATAAATTGAAAATTCCTTTTCCTCGGTCGTCATGCAAATTTTAACAGACTTCAACTGCATCGAATCTCAACGGAATGCCAGATTGAAACCTGTTGCTAATAAACCAGCAAACCCCCTTATCTATTGAGAAGCAAAAGCAGCATTAGGTAATTCAACCTGGTAACGAATCCAGCATCCCATTCAATAACAACTCCCTATGAAATGCAAACATCTGCTCTATTAAATAGTAACCTTTCTTCCAGTGCTTTTCCAATGGGAAACGGCACTCCCCAGTCGTACGTAGATTAAATTAATTCTGCCACTCACTCTGCAGTAAAATATCTGATGCTTGGATTATTTATGAGATCGTCAAGCATGAAATTTGTAGAAAAGAAAAAAGTTTGCTAATGTTTTATAAATACAATGAATAGTTTTATTTATTAATGTATGCACCCACATTGTCAATACACTTTGCCCGGTAGTTTGCCCAGCCCGGAACTGTAAAAGCCTGGCAATCTAGAGTGAATGAATTCTTGGAAGGCCTGTTTTACAGCATCGTCGGAAATAATTTTTTTTCCTATCAAAAACTTATGCAAATTCTTGAAGAAGTGGTAGTCTGTGGGGGCAATATCAGGTGAGTATGGTGGATGAGAACTTCCAATTGCAACACCTGTAGTTTCGACAATATCATTTTTGCGATGTGTGGTCTGGAGTTGTGTTGTAATAAAATAGGACTGGATCTGTTGACTAATCTAGGCTGTTCTTTTCTAAGTTTCTGTATCACTTGGTCCAGTTAGCTGCAGTATACTCCGGCCGTGATTGATGAGCCAGGTTTAATGAAATCATAATGGATCACACCTGCGCCAGAGCACCAAACACCTACCATCAGCTTCTTTTGATGAATTTTGCTTTTGGACTGTTTTGGTGGCTCGTCTCTGCCCAACCATTGTGCTGGTCTTTTACAGTTGTTATATTGAATTCATTTCTCATCACATGTTACAATTCGATTAAAAAAAGATTCATTTTTCTGACGAGAAAGTAGCATAGTGCAGGCTTCCAAACGTTGCTGTTTCTGATTTTTGTTGGGTTCATGTGGAACCCGCTTATCCAACATTTTTTCACTTTACCGATTTGAAAACTAGTTAAGGCAATATTGTTTGCTTACTACCACCAAATTGCAGTGATAATTCACGGACACTTTGAGACGGATCTGACTCGACGGTGGCTTTCAGTTCGCCCTTATCCACCTTTGTTTCTGGTCGACGGCGTTGCTCATTTGTGAGATCAAAGTTACCAGAACGAAATTTGATACAGTCTGTTGTGTAATAACATTAGAATGAAATCCTCCATTGATATTCCGAGCTGTCTGTGATGTTGTATTTCCAAGAAAGAACACCAATTTAGAAACAGTACGAATTTCTGACTGATCCATGTCTAAACAAAAATAGCGAAAACGATTTATAAACACATTATAAAGCGCAAAATGAGTTACAATAAAAAATTAAATGTGTCAGCTTTCTAACAGAAAATAAAGATTGTCAAAATATAATAACGGCACAAAATAAGTAGCAGTCAAAATTTACCGTATACCTTACTACAAATTTCATATTTGCTGACCTAATAGTTAAACCTAAGTTTAACTACCAGAGAATTTGATGTAAATGTGTTCTATGCATATGATACGGTTAGTCATTGAGGTCAAACATATTTACTGAAACATTTTAGAACACATAGGCGCTGTCGTGGTTCTGTGGCAAGAAAACTTACTGCTCAATCACATGGTTCCAGTTCAGTCCCACTGCGTGGCACCTCGAGCAGGTGTCTTCTATAGATTCTGGCCGACTAAAAACTTGTGAGAGATTGTGCTGGACGGAAACTGACAGAAGCCCGTCGCACATATACATGTGTGTGTGTCTTTGTGTCTGTGTTTGTCCCCTGCCATTACTCGACAACTGATGCTGGTACGTTTACGTCTCCCGTAACTTAGCGTACCATTCGACTAAACATTCTTCAAGGTAATACCCCAGCATAGCTGCAGTCTAATGACTGATCCAATTAAAGGATAAAGATAAAATATAAACACCCAACAACAAGTTTCAAAATTTCAAAAGTTATATATTTTGCAGAAATGCAAAAAACCGAAAATATGCAATATTATTTCATTCACTTGGTTTTACATGCTTACACCTTTATTGCCTTCCAAGTATTCTAGATTTCAAGTTATGTATCAGTCCAGACGCGTTTTCCACTGTCTGAAGCAATGCTGGGACTCGTGAGAAGTGAATTCCTTTTAACGCCTACATCGGTTTTTCTTCACCTTTTCCACCTCTGCAAATTCTGTAGTACCAGCTTTCGTTACCAATGATGATCTTCGTAAAACGGACCTGGTCGGCTGGAGCCCCATGACACACCAACATATTCGTCAATTGTGTGACGGTCTCCCAAGTTGAGTTCATTAATTTTCATGATGTTTTCATTCGTTCGGGTAGTCGTCGGTCGCTCTGAACCACATTGGTCCTCAAGCGACAAGTGACCATTCCTAAAGCGTGGAAACCACTCGTAAACTAGTGCTTTGTTCATGGCAGCGCCCCTCTAAGCTGTTTGAAGCTTGACAACTGTTTCGGCAGCCATTTTCTCCAGAAGAAAACAGAATTTCACGGATGTACGCTGTTCCTTCGTTTCAGCTACGTAAACATAGACAAATAGTAGAGAAGCATTACAAAACAAAGACGCACCGAGTGCAGTATTAACCCACACATCGTTGCCAGTCGGTAGATTGTTGCCTGAAGGTCACATCGAGTAGCTTCTAGCGGGGGTAGCCTGAACTACAACGGGCTTACCACAGAGAACGTTTCCGGTTACTTTTGGGTACCCCCTCGTATACTTGAACAGTGAGTAGAAGCGTAATTGCAGGCCTCGCATATATACAAAGTTACACAATAATAATAAGAAGCCACAAAACTGCATGACACTAAGGTGTAATGTCATGCAGAAATAGTTTCAAAACTATCGAATGACTGATTAATTAGTGAAGGCGCGTGGCTTATTGGTTAGTGCATTCGGCGCACGATCGTAAGGTCGTGAGTTCAATTCCTGGCAACGCGTTGTGTCCTTGAGCAAAACACTTTATTTCACGTTGCTCCAGTCCTCTCAGCTGGTAAAAATGAGTAGTACCTGTATTTCAAGGGCCCGGCCTTGTCACACGTTGTGTCACGCTGAATCTTCCTGAGAACTACGTTAGGGGTACACGTGTCTGTGGATTGCTCAGCCACTTGCACGTTAATTTCACGAGCAAGCTGTTCCGTTGATCGTAACCGACGGAGTGCTCCTCTCTGATTAATTGATTAATTAGTCTAAATAGAATATCTTTTATCTTTTACTTGTTTTAGTCATTAGCCTGCGGACCTGCTCTTTTTTAAAGCCTGGTATTTATCATATCGGTCACCGCTATGTTACAAAGACGTGAATACACCAAGACCGGTTGTCACGCTGTGATGGGAGACACACCAACACAGGTTGTCAAGCAGAGCGTTGATTGGAGATACATCAATACCGATTGTCAAGCGGTGATGGGAGACAAGTACTTACAGAAAGGCACACACAAAATAATAGAATGAAAAAAAAATAATAATAAATAAATAAATAAATGGAAAACGGCAAATTAACACACAACACCCGAATCCAACAGTGTAGTACCTCTACTTGCTCTTACCTTTCAGTTTATCGTTCTATCACCTTATCTTTCAGTAATAAGCACCCTAAAAGGAGATAGTAGTAAGCAACCTAAAATTAAGACTTAAGCTGACGACTGGAGTTAGTGGCTAATATCACATTTGTATGTGTGTATATATATATATATATATTTCTATAAGGTTGAGGAGGGTATTGGATTTAACCAAACCCAAATGATACTGGTAATACCGAGTAAGTACTGTATACCGACTAGTTATGCCCCAGTCGTTGTATGAACAGGATTGGGGATTATAAGTCGTGTATTAGCGTGTGTATGTATAAATATATAAAAGTATAAAGAGAGCAATGGTAAAGTTGGAAATACATTTTATGGATAGAGTCTTACAGCTGTTTCAGGGAAGATCGAATGCTTCCCTTCATCGGGGACAGAAATAGTAAAAGAATCGATTATTATATCCATATCACTTCATACTATAACTCTCCGCTTATGGATATAATAATCGATTCCTTTACTATATCTGTCTCCGATGAAGGGAAGCATTGGATCTTCCCTGAAACAGCTGTAAGACTCTATCCATAAAATATATTTCCAACTTTACCATTGCTCTCTTTATCCTTTTATATATTTATACATATATATTTAAATATATATATATACATGCGTGTGCGTATGTGTATGCGTGTGTATCTTTTAAATTTGTTTATATTAACGTCAAGGCCATTCAAATAAACCTCCTATTTCATTATGCCCGCTACCCTCTAATGA
>NC_068988.1:36230830-36231812 GCF_001194135.2 Octopus bimaculoides
ATATATATATATATATATATATATATACCAGGGGCGTCGTTCAGTCTCTGTCTATCTTATCCACACACAAATCTTTGGTGAACCCAAAGACAACAGCCTGGAACTATGTGGTTCAGAAGCAAGCTTCTTACCGCACAGCTAGGCCAGCGGTGAGCAATTATTATTAGAGTATTATTACAGTTACGACTAAAGTGACTGCGTTCACAGGCACGCAGCAGCAATAACGGTATTTCTTGCACAATCACAAACACGAAATATGTTGATATTATCAAAACGTTGATGTTATCCCAGAAATATGCTAAGATATTCTTCAATTCTTCAATGTTTCAAGCGTTATATAAAGACACAAGATAATTCAAGTGGAGTCTTTTCATAACATTGTGGTTTGCAGATTAGAACTGCCTTCTTGCATTTAATATTTTTCCAGGTAAATATTAAATTCAAATGTGTGCAGAATTATGTATGTATGTATGCATGTATGTATGTATGTATATGTATATTCTTTTTAGACTTTTATTCTTTTATTTATTTCAGTTATTTGACTGCAGCCATGCTGGAGCACCGCCTTTAGTCGAGTAAATCGACCCCAGAAATTATTCTTTGCAAGCCTGGTACTTACTCTATCGGATATTTTGCTGAACTGCTAAGTTACGAGGACGTAAACTCACCAAAACCAATTTTTGAACAACTGCGCAACAGTCGTTATTAACATATTCGTGCATTGCAGATCAAGCACCTTTCAACGCAATCACACACTGTAGGTCCAATAAACAGGTATTGTTATGTATACAGACTTGCGTATATGTGTGACCTTAATATTACGTTCATGATATTACCGTTATATACGTTATAATATACATTATAAGGTATATATGTATATATACACTTTTAGATGAAAATTGATAGACAGGTGGATAGATAGGTTGATAGATTGACGGACAAACATATATATGTATATATACATATATACCTTATAATGTAT
>NC_068988.1:36232341-36233541 GCF_001194135.2 Octopus bimaculoides
TATATATATATATATATATATATATATATATATATGTATATGCTTGTGTGTTTGTGTGTATGTGTGTATGTGTGCGTGTGTGTGTGTGTGTGTGTGTATGTGTGCATGTGTGCGTGTGTGTGTGTGTATAGAGCCATGTATGTGTATATATTGCTTCCATGTATTGAACATAATATTCGTATCAGAGTTATTCTATTCGGAAATTATATCTTTCTTTGAGGCTAGAGTATCTCACTAATAAGGTATTTATTGATATAAAATTCTTTGTTATATGAAAGAAACATGTCATTGCATATTCAAGATTGAAGACTATTGTTTCATGTTGTATTCTGTTCCAGCTTGTATATTGTTAAATCATATCATAA
Organism: Octopus bimaculoides; assembly: GCF_001194135.2. Lineage (NCBI taxonomy): Eukaryota > Metazoa > Mollusca > Cephalopoda > Octopoda > Octopodidae > Octopus > Octopus bimaculoides. The sequence goes on from NC_068988.1 coordinate 36,232,707, forward strand.
AAAATATCGATTCTTTTGTTCAGTATTGGAAGCGGATGAGATCTCTGTATAATATCAAAGCTAAATCAGTTTTCATCATATAAAACTGAAAGATGAAATAAAGAAATAAAGAAATATATGAAATAAAGAAATATATAAAACAAAGCCAGAAAGAAAGAAAATATAATGAAACACAGACAAAATACAGAGAGAAAACTAAAATCTAATGGAGAAAGAAATAATTGAACGAAAATAAAATTGAAATGATTATAGCTTTGGACATTTCCTATCTAGACAGTCTTATTGGGTATTTTGAATGTTGTAGTTTTTCGTCTTCTACCATGAAATTTTATTCAAATTTGTTTGTAAACAGATAATCCGAAGACATATAATGATAATACAGATTTAATTGCATTTACTTCATTGATATATAGACCAGTATTCACGTATATAAGATGAATATAATATAAGCCCCGCATTCATATGTACAAAACGCAGCATAAAAATACGCAGAGATAAACATAGACGCATATGTTTACTTCAAAAAATAAGATAACAAAACAAGATACTTGCGCACAAACAAACAAAGATACACTAGGGATATAAAAATTATATAGAATGCCGGCTTAAAATTTACATTGAAATAGGGAAAATGATAAATATTTTATTAATTTTTGAATATTTGGATACATAGTTACTCGTCCATTTCTAAGAATTACAGAAATAAGCTCTAAGGAATCCATAAATATTTATATAATGTAAAGCAATTTCATCTCTTGATTTATGTCTTATTTGTGTAGTACAGTACATAACTCACGTTATAATATATATATATATATATATATATATATATATA
>NC_068988.1:36233679-36239086 GCF_001194135.2 Octopus bimaculoides
GTGTGTGTGTGTGTGTGTGTGTGTGTGTGTGTGCATGTGTGCGTGTGTGTGTGTGTGTGTATGTATGTATGTATATATAAATACATACATACAACATTTTAGTAAAAAAACGTGTGGTATGCTATGCAAAGTCCATCCACAGTTATTGGCTACCGGATAACCTCATACAGTGAGAAAGGTTTTGTTACTGGTAATACACCAGGAATTCTATAGTGTCCGTAGTGTTTATATTCATAGATGAATAAATATAAACTGGATTGAACGCTATTCTCTACATAAAATCATTACAGTAGTTCTCAGACATCGCTACACGCATAGTACATTGGGAAACGATATGATTAACATTAGCTAATATATTGTGTAATCAGTATCATCCATTAAAATTGTAATATGTGTTTCTTCATGTGATTATTTCAAACAAGTCCTTTGCTAGATCATACTGACTTCTCACTCTGTATGAGAATCAGTATACAAGGCAGTGTCCTATTTCAGCAATACCTACACAAATCTAGTGTTGTCCCATACAAATCTTATTTATTCAATCCTTTCGACGATACCATTATTGTTGAACATATTGTTTGAACCACTGCATTAACATCTCTCGTTGTTCTCCCTTCAAGTATCAGTCAGCATAAATTTAAGCGACATATCATATGTGTCAACTTTACCAGCCTCATACCGCTATTTAGGTCCTACCTTATACATATTTTGTGAATAAATTAATATAATTTATTATAACAGTTATTGTTTTATCTACATTTATACTTTTCACATGTCCCATCGAGTTGTAATTGCGAATATTGCATTATTCTAAATAAATTCTCCTGCATTGTACTGAAACTTTAATATGAGTTCAATATTACATCAACCATACTGGATATGATTTATGTATACATATATCGCTAATATGCTATCTTCCATCCCTTCTCATTTATTGTTGAGTGTTTCTGTTAATATGTTCCTTTAAAATCAGATATACCTTCAGAATGTGTCTTGCGTTATATCCTTCTATGCAACAAACATCAAAGGTGCAAGGCAAATTCCATACGAAACCGGATTCATACATCTGTAGGTAAAATATCCTTGGATGAAATACGGAATTTTCAAATTCACACTCAATACTTGTCATAAATATTTAAAATCAAAATTGAACAATCACACGCACTGTCAAAACACAGTTAAGCATTCGCTAAATCGCCTAGAAAATACATTATACGACACAATATATATCTTATTCAATACCAAATACGACCAACAAAAGTCTAAATAATTCATCTTGTTAGTTAATGCAATCATTGCAACTCAATAATTTATCACAATTTTGGAGTCAGACTTTCATATCACAGCAATATCTCATTATAAACAAGCCAGAAGTTCTATGAAAATATAACATTTCTGCAACAGTTCACATAACGCCAGACTAGTTTATGTATGATATCGGCCTACAAATAATTTATTACTTTCCAATATAAAGTATGAAGATTTGTTGCAATAAGCCAAAGAAAGAGAGAGTAGAATGGCGAATGGGCGACAGAGAGGTAAGACGAACGAAGATATAGACAGAGAAAAAGAAATAAAAGTGAGAGAAGAAAAAGATAGCCATTGATGTGTAGACATATGCATATTCTTACATATATGAACTCACGCAGTCACATACATTCACACAAACACACACTCATATAGATGTGTGTTTGTGCGTGCATAAATATATATATATATATATATATATATATATATATATATATATATATATATATCTTTCCAACCCAATTATTGAACAGCTTTAATATTCTATATTTTTCAGCGAACCTCTTCTGTGTAAGCAGACATCTTTTCAATTTCAATGTTAACAGCATTGCCGTTTAAGAGATCGGACTAAATAGATGGAGAATGACACTGATATATGATAAAATATAAAGTGCAATCTGTTCTTAAACAAATAATCCTTGGAAGGAATGGACACTAGGAAAATGTGGTAACAATCTTTCAATTTGATTCAGTAGCAACAAACAACTAAATTATTACCCAATCTGGTAATATTAGTACTTTCTGGCCTTCAGCAAGAATATGTTTTAATAAACTGAGATGCATATGCCATTTTTCTCATGTATTCATTTTAGGAAAATCTGATGAGTTAAAAATGCACAAAGGTATGTTTATGGGTTAAAAATGTATGCAAAAGGGAATGATAGATGACACTCCCATAATGGAACAACAATCAAATCAAGATCAAATACCCTCTTCTCAATCAGTGACAAGTGATCTCTGCTTGATGATGTTTCTGGTTTCAAAAACTTGCTGGGACAAGGCTGACAGTCGGATCATACGTAGCAATACACGATGATAAATGTTCGCAGGTCAGTAATACTCAAACAGAATAAATTTATCCTGAACAGAATTTTCAGTAATCAGAGTTAGCTCTGATAAATATAGGCAGTATGGTTTAAGCCAATGACTATAGTGGTAAAAAAAAAAAAGCTAAATAAATACGATACTTTGAATTTATCATCTTTCAACCCATTGAATTAAGATAAAATGGGATAATGTGAATAATTTGTGCAGCGTAAATGGGAAAATTTAAGGGACATTGTTAAAAATGTTACTAGAAAGTTTATAAACCCAAGAATAAATAGGACAAGAGTGGAAAGATTAAAAGTAAACAAATAAAAAGGTAAAAAATAAGAACGGACTTTCCTGTTAGGCTCCCATCTTCCATTTCTTTTCAGTTTTTGTTCTAAAGGAATTCAGATTGAGTGTATTCGTGTAGTTTTGTATGGTAATCGTTGACATGAAAGTTATAGCTATTAACATTATATAACAATTTATAGCTATTAACAACAGTTTGTTAATAGATTGTAAAGTTTGCGAGTTTTGGGTAATTTTAGTCAATCGAAAGCCACGGACATATAGGTGCCTCTTTCCATGTAGACATTCCGCGGTTACTAATAGCTTAAGACACATGGGCTGTGAAGTAGTCGTGAGATGTGCAAAGAGTAATAGCTAAATAGGTCTTAAAGCACATACCAATTTTGCTGTTGTTCTTTTAACATGAACGCATGAATTCCACTGAGTAGAATATATATTTTCAAAGGTCTTATAAAAATCCCCCCCTCCCCAAAATAGTTATGAGGCATTTTATGGCCTGCATAAAGCAGAATTCTGCGAATATTTCATTTTTTCCCACACTTAATAGCTTCTAAATCCTGTTTCCTGACTGGGTAAAAATTATCAACTTTTAAGCCTCAGTAACTTGTTTTAGTGAATTCGCCTCCTGAAATTCAGCGTGAAAAATACACTAAATTATAAAATTTGCACTAAACTTCAAAATATCCACAGGTGCAGGCAAACAGAAAAGATTCAATAAGAAAATTAAAATTTAAAAAAAATACTAAAAGATAAAAGGACAACAGCAAATTAACACACAATACCTGAATCCAATAGAATAACATCTCTACCTGCTTTTGACTTTTAGTTTATCTTTCTAGATAAACGTCCAACAGCAACATACAACCTGAAAAGAGACGATGGTAAACAACCTAAAGTTAAGATTTACGCTAACCACAAGAGTTAGTGGTCAATATCAAATTTCAAGACACTTTCTAGATAATATGTGACCCAAGGTTTTGAGAGAGCTGACCTAATTACAGACACCAAGGCCACCGAAATTTATTACTGCCCCATTTCTTCCATCCTGTACTTCTTTCTCTCCTTTTGCTCTTCTCTTTCGGCTTAAGCTTTCTTTCCCTCTTTTCCTTTTCTTTCACCCACCTTATACACATACACACTCACACTCTCACATACATTCACACAAAAGCACACATAGAGAAATACTCTCTCACACATACACACACTCACACGAACGCACACACACACTAAATCAGATTAACATTAATATAAATAAAAGATACTGTTACCATTGAGAAACACAAATAAAAGCTAATACTTATCTGTAAAGGTAAATCTCTTTTTAGGATCTTTTCTGTTAGGTTGCCAACGGCTCCAAAAGTTTACCGAAACTTTACGGTTTGGTACAATAATACACTTGCCCAAACTGAACTGCTGGAGTTACTTCATTTTTTCCAGAAAAATATTTTGAAAATGTTATAGCGGTTTAAAGTTTGATAATCTTCACCCAGTCAGAAAATAGGATTTGGAAGGTATCATTTTGTACTTGACTGATATTGCCAGGCTGAGTAAAACAAATTGTCATGGAATCAGTCGCTCTCCGACAGGTTCATGAGTCACGCTTGTGACAATTGATTTCTCCGGCATTCTTGACCCTCGAATCATATTCCTGCACACCGTTGTCGGTGTGGAGATTACTGTCCGCAAGTGTGAGCCCCATGAATCAGAGTGAATGTTCTAGCATATCTCCCTCGCAGACCCCCGGAGCAACGCCTTTCCCAATTTGTCTGCTGGTGCCATGAAGAATGTCATTCAATGACTTAAACCAACTGTTAGTTCTCTTCCTGCATACTAGAACATTTGGACTGACTTGTAGATTATTAGGCAATAATTTAAAAACTGTTATGAGACACATATAAGAAGAATATTTTCGAGTTTTTTCCGTCATGCATACCCCAAATAAAGCACGAGGTTTTAGACCACAAGAAGAAGCATAATTGCGCTGCATGATGATTGATAACGCCTCTAATTCGCTTCAGTACAGGCTTCGGATAATGTTTAACATTTGTGCGTGAGGTTAAGATCTAGCTGGCGACTATTTGCTAAGTAATACTAACGAAATTGATCTCAAAATTAATGTTAGAATTTTCCTCCAAACCATTCAGTTATTTCAAATCTTTCAGTTATTTCCTCCATACATTTTTTTTTCTTCCCTTTGAAATGTTTTAACGTTGTGGTTTTCGGTCGTTTTTGACTGTCTTATAGCGTGTAGAAATTGCCTGTTATAGGTAATTTCTCTTAGATTTTATATTGAATATGTTGTATATTGACTTTTTTACATGCTAGGTCACTGGTAGTAAAATTTTGTTTAGTTTTGCTACCCTTTATATATATACTCTAGTACTTGATATTTCAAAGTTCATTTCGGCAGATTTCCTTTTCTGCCGACTGAAACTGCGTCTGCGCAGTGAATTTTGAAAAAATTATAACGAATATCTGGAAGACATGTGCGTTTTGCCTTTTGTCTCGTAGTTATACGTTGATCTTTGACGACTGGTTACTGAAGAGAATTTGCCTAGTAAGTTTTTAATTTACTCAAAAAATTCAAAACCTATAGGTCTAACCGTTAAAAATAAAGTAAAAGTTTTTATTTTTTATTCCCTTTCAAATGTTTTAACTTTGCGGTTTTCGGTCGTTTTTTACTGTCTTCTAGCGTGTAGAAATTGCCTGTTATAGATAATTTCTCTTATATTTTATATTATATATATATATATATATATAT
>NC_068988.1:36239148-36242344 GCF_001194135.2 Octopus bimaculoides
GTGAAGTACATTTGCCAACTAATTGTAACGGTCCTATAGAAGACAATGCTACTGTTGTTTTTAGCCCCAGGGGAACATTGTCTGTAACTGATTAGTAATTGCGAAGGGAAATCATCGCTCCCATTTGTAGCCTTCCGTGATACACACAAACCCGGGCTTTTAAGAAGTAACCCGTCATCAGCGTGATAATCACCAGCCAACGATGAGAACTCATTCCAAATGCAAAATGCTATATGCTTTTTCCTGTGACAAACTGTCACTGATCTCGAAAAAGGAGAAACAAGCAATATTAAATCTTTGAGCGAGAAGTAAACACTAGCAGTACGGAATTGTGAAGTATATTTGCAAATTAAATCTGGCGGTTCCATACAGGACGATGCTACTGTTGCTCTTCTCAATCAGAGATTCATTATTGCTTGTTTCTCATTTTTCGAGATCAGTGACAAGTTTTCACTGGAAAAAGCATGTAGTACTTGGCGTTTGAGTTTTTATCGCTAGCTGGTGGTTATCATACACTGATGACGGGCTACTACCCAGTAACCTGGGTCTGTGCGTATCACGCAAGGCTAGAGATGGGAGTGATGATGTCTCTTCGCAAATACTAATCAGATACAGTGTGTCGTTCGCCAGCTAGTAGAGATGTTCTCCTTGGGCTAAAAGCAACTGTAGGATCGTCCTCTATGGGGCCGTGACATTTATTTGGCAAATATACTTCATGATTCCGTGCTGCTAATGTTTACTTCTCGCTCATAGATTTAATATTGCTTATACATACACACACACGCACACACACACACACACATACACACATGCGCCAAAAGTAGATAGACAACACATAAAACTTCGTTTTATGTTTATTCTAACTCGTAAAGGTTTATATTTTTTATTGATAGACAATTTTATGTTTAAGGTTCTATATGTGAATTTTTTTATCATGTAATATACAAAAGAAGTCTTGGAACTGTTTGAATTTCAAAGAGGCTATATTATGAGTCATTCTAAAGGCGGACATATTCAGCGTAAAATCGCAGTAGACATTGCGAACCCGTTCTCTATAGATAATAGAGTGATTGTGCAATTATTCATCAGAGAGGGGAAAGAGTTCACATCACCTCACTCGGATCAACCAAGGACCCTTCGCTTTGCCATGAGAAGTGGGAAGGATAATCGTTGTTGCAAGCCCTTTAACATTGATGAACAAGTTGATGTCCGTGCCAGAACATCTGTCAAGTATCTCCATAAACTTGGTTACTATGGCAGAGCAGCCAGAAAGAAAGAAGCTACATCAAGCGGAGAAAAGATTGGGCTATAGTAGAAGACACTTGCCCAAGGTGTCATGCAGTAGGACTGAACCCAGAACCATGTGGTTGGTAAGCAAGGTACTTACCACACAGCCATATAAAGCTAAATATAACTGCATAAATAAAATGCACGAATATAGACCCATAGACGTAAATAAATCATTGTACTCACACAAACAGAAACGCATAGGCGAGTTACGCTTTAGTGCTCGCAAAATGCAAATCCATTTACACTGAGAAATATATTTCGGAGACAAATGCTATTATATATGTCTTTTCTTTACAGACACTTGTAAGAAATTTCCACACCATTGCAATTATCCAGCACGAGATCCAAGTATGTGTCCTGATGGATACTTTCCGCCTTATGTACTTCTAAATACTAAGATGAAGGAAGGGCATCTTCTTAATATTTCACCTGTAACGTGGTAATGTTGTACCAAGATATTAAAGTTATTAGGCTCGTGACTTAGAGGTTAATGTGTTGGATGCACCATCACAAGATTGTTCCTGCTGACTTAGCTGGCATAAATGAGTAATCCGGTGGCGTATCAGCGTCCCGTCCAGAGAGGAATATACATGTCATAGAAACCGAGAAAGCAGACCTATGCACCTTACAGAGTTATGTGGACCAAACCAGTACATGACTGGTGGGTTGTTTTCACTGACAGTGCTCCAGCATGATCACAACTTTAGGGCTGGAATGTATAAAAGTGTAAAATAATATCCATTTTAATATGTTAGTGAGACTCATGATTATTCTAACGTTCCATCCAATGTAAATGTTGATCGATGAATGATTTAATCTGTTGGAGATTTCTGGTAGAATAAATTAGCCATATTATAACCATATAACCATATTTGTTACGTTTCAAAAATATTCCAAATATTGCTGTATATAAATATTTTTAGCATTATCGAAAATGATGATCTCCGATGACTATTCTGTACGAATATTAGGAAAACATATTTGATTTTTAAATAATTCATATATAAAGAATTATATCTTGGAGAAAAATAATAAAACGCTCACTGTATAATTATGTAAAACAAATGCTTACATAACCTATTTGGAAATAAATTATCTTTTATCTTCCATTTTTTAATTATTTTACTCTTTCTTTTTAAGCTATGCTCTCTTTCTACACAGACATAAATACACACACACAACCACGAACACACGCATACGCACATAAATATATATATATGATGCTTATATACGACAAACATCTTTCAGTTTTCGTCTACCAAAGGTACTCAAAATTTTTGCCAGCTCGGAGCAATACCAGAAGACACCCAAGCTGCTACACAGCGGGATTAAACTCGGTAATGGAAATGATTAAAGGAATATAAAGCTGGTTACTGATATCTTTATCAAGATGAATTTTATTTTCCAAAGATATTAAGTCTGAATTTAGCATTTTGATATACCCTTACACATCTGCAGTATATGGTTATATTCTTAAAATCTTAATGAATAAAAACTTAATGAATAATATTGTTGGCAAGGGGAATACATATATCAACAAGAGAAAATAACTGTATTGCTTAATGTTTTCTAAAGAGCTAGAGAAAACATGAACATGGCATCTTTTATTATTGATTAATGTAACCTAAGATAATATTTTATAATGCTCTCAGTTCAATAATTCCGTTAAAATATTTCGTCTGACAGTAAAGTTCATAAGTTAGTTGTGTAATGAAGAATTTACTGTTTGACTGACTCTAATTCCAAACCACTTATGCTCGATGCACTTGAAAACTCATAAAGAACCTGAAAATCATATACGAATACCAGTGGCATTGGTTTTGCTTTCAGATGTATATACATATTTACATACATACTTACATATATATACATACATATGTATATATATATATATATATATATATAT
>NC_068988.1:36242581-36243503 GCF_001194135.2 Octopus bimaculoides
TATATATATATATATATATATATATATATATATATATATATATATATATATGTATGTATGTATGCGCATAGTTGTCTTACAATCCGTAAGTTATAGAAAGGCAGGAGCTGGTATATATGTCCACACAACAGTTATATTAACATTTATAATATACAGTATTATAGATTTATTTAAATCGAACCAGGTTTCGCATACGATGTACCGGAGATTCTAAGTCGGTGCTAATCAGGTGATCATCCTCTGCCTAATGATCTAAGAGAATGATCACATAAGCCTAATCACATGATCATTCTCTGCCAATCAAATTGTATCGTAAACAGATACTTATTTCAGCCATGTTATATCTATAAAAAGAAGAGAATTTTTGAACGATAGTCAGGAGAAAGACGGTCGCAGCATATAGCCATGTCTTTCATATTCTGAACATTTGAAAATCATAAAAATCTGTGAAACCAGTCAAGCCTTTAGAAACAAGCCATTTAGATGTCTCCCAGTGTATTTTCATATTCTGATATATGCATATATGCATGTCTATGTATGCATGTATGTATGTATGTACGTATATATATATGTTCATACATATGTATTTACGTATGTACGTATGCACATATATATGTATATTTGTGTATATATGAATATAATCAAAGGAGACTAGCAATATATTTCCTCGAAAAAAAAAAAGAAAGGGAATAATTTGGTTAAAGAATAGATATTTTCAAACAGTGTTACTATTCAATCTACCCAAGGAGTTGCATTCTATCCCAGGTAATATTTGCACAATAACTTAATATAATCGCCAACCTATATAATACACACAGACAAACACACAAACAACACACACACACACACACGCTCACACACACTCAAACACACACTCAAATACACACACACACACACACACACACACACACACACACACACA
>NC_068988.1:36244393-36244824 GCF_001194135.2 Octopus bimaculoides
AATTGGATGGGGTGGAGTGGGAAGGTAGAGTAGGAGTGTGTTGGGGTGGGGTGGGATGAGCTTATGAGGGAGGGTTGACGATGAAGGGGGAGGGGTGGCGATGAAGGGGAAGGGGAAGGTGGATAAAAGAGAGGGGGAAGGTGGGTATGGGAGGAGGGAGAAGGAGAGGAAGAGAAAGAGAGTAAGAGAGAAGAGAGTGAGAGTAAGAGAGAGAGAAAGAGAGAAGAGAGTGAGAGAGAGAGAGTAAGAGAGAAGAGAGAGAGAGAGAGTAAGAGAGAACAGAGTGAGAGAGAGTAAGAGAGTAAGAGTGAGAGAGGGGAGAGTAAGAGAGAAGAGGGTGAGAGAGTAAGAGAGTAAGAGAGTAAGAGAGAGGAGAGAAAGAGTAGGGGTGAAGAGAAGTGGGAGTGAAGAGAAGTTGGAGTGAAGAGAAG
>NC_068988.1:36244834-36247619 GCF_001194135.2 Octopus bimaculoides
GTGTGTGTGCGTGTGTGTGTGTGTGTGTGTGTGCGTGTGTGTGTGTATGGATGTGTGTATGTATGTATGTATGTATGTATGTGTACATATAAACGAAATATATCATTTGATTCTTATTAAATTCTGTTTCAATTTTGAGTAACTTTTAAGTATTGAATTATATCTTCCACAACTGAACTGTAAAAATCTCATTACATTTCTATTACTTGAATTTCAGAGTTATATGTGCCTAAATATATGTATGCATGCATGTATGTATGTATGTATGTATGTATGTATGTATGTATGCATGTATGTGCTTGTTCTTATATGGAGACGCGCGGCGTAATGGCTACAACCAATGTGGATTTTGATTCGTGGACTTCTTTGTTCCATTCACTGGCAGATCTGAGTAATTCTACGACAGACTGGAGTCCCGTTTAGTAGACTCTATGGTTCATAGAATCTAGGAATCGGCCTTATGAGCCTTTAGTTCGGGAAAGAAGTTTGATAGATTCCGTAGGAGTTTCCCAAAGAATGTTGGGCAGTAGTATGTATAGATATGTCTGCTTCAGACACTAATCTTTTGCACTGAAATATACAATATATCGACATCATGATTGGGAGAAATATTGTAAATATTAATACAGCGAAAGAAAAGCACAAAAATACCAAGTTGATGACCGATATAATACTGAACTATATTTTTATTGAGGTAGATTGGCTGCATTGTATAACTACTGACCACTGTCATTAAACAAATAAATAACTTTCTTCCATAAGAAAAGAGAGGATGCTACAAAGTTAGTTTTGAATATGAACACAAATTACCGTTCAATATCTGTGAAAAATTGTTGAAGTAGAAAAAGAAATCGCGGAATTCCATTGATTAATTGTCATACGCTTTTGAGGGACTTCTTATTTCGTGTATTCTAGAAATAATAGGGGTACGTATGGAATCACCAGTAACAAAGAAGAATATCGAGAATGTCCGAAGCAAATGGAAATCAATTTCATAATTCTAAACGAGATGGACATTTGGGGGGAAACAAATAATAGCCTATCACTTTACAAGTGGAATATTCCAATTTGATACATCTTCATTTCTTGATTTCTGTGCCATCAACCAGAGTGTTTCATATATGTACGTATATATAAATATATATATGTTTTAATGCATGCACACACACACACACACACACACACACACACACACACACACACACACACACACACACACACACACACACACACACACACACACACACACACACACACGCAAACATGTATATGTATGCATAAACATACATGCATATAAATTCCCCCGTTATAGATTATTACTTGTGCAGAAAGTAACACATACATCCAGTAAAAACACCAAGTGAACTTTGAAAACACAGCTGGTTCTAAATGTTGATTACTGGCAAAACTATTCTTTAACTGAAAACTCTAGGTGAACTAAGGCTATTTGCATGTATATCACAATGTTCTGCAGCCGGGCGTTCTCGGAAACATACGTAAGTTAGCACCGATAACAAGCAAACACATTAAGTATGGTAATGCACAATGGCAAATAATTTTCCAGGTTAAATCATGAGAAGTAAGGTAGTAAAGACAAAGCACACTAGTATCATATTAGTTGAAGGAGAAAGCTAACAGTATTAGAAGGAAAAAAGAAGCCACAAGCATAAACATACTTTAAACTAATGATCTAGAAAAATTGCAATGCACACAAATAAAGGAAATAGTCGGAAAGGAATATAAAAGAACCATTAAATTATTTAAGAAGAAGCATAAAAGAAACATTTCTTTTTAAAAAAGTACAGAACTGAACGTAACAATATATACGGTTAAATACATCAATGCTCTAGCTCTAATAATACGTTATAGGTATAATTTTGTCAACTTGACGTTAAACGAATTAAGAAGACTAGACAGGAAATCAAGAAAAAATAATGACTGCATTTAGAATGCACCATTCCGAAGCTGATTCGGATATAAAAATGTTTATGATGAAAACAGATAGGCAAGGGCCTACTGCAAGACAATTATTATATATTTACTGTAGGACAACACAAGTGAATAAGAAGTAAAGGTATTTACAAGATTTGAAGAAAGCAGACACAAAACTGCTTTTCGTTTGCAAGATAGAACAACCATAAAATCGTGGTCAATGCAACAGGCAATTGTTAATAGAATAAAGAAACTACCATAAATGCTCAAAAAATGTGGGAGGAACTAGAAGCTTCATTGAATCTAGGATTGCAAACTTTACATATTCAAAATTTGAAAGGCCCTAAAAAATTTGCAACAGACGAATGAAAATTACCTTTCTGGAATAAAGGCCAGAAGTTCGACAGTAAGAATGATGGGACAACATACAAAAAGCACCCTCAGAAATATGTACCATAGGACTTTCAATTTCTTTCCCATTCAGTATAATATCAATCGTACGTACTGAAAATTATATGGGATTAATATAAGCAGGATATCATATGAGACTGATATAAACAGGATATGACATAAAGATGACACATTAAGATTGAAGCATATGATCAATAACTTAAAAGCAGAAACTCTAAAATACCTTGTCAGCAGGGAAAAAGAATTAACGGCAAAATCTCTCTCTCTCTCTCTCTCTCTCTATATATATATATATATATATATATATATTTCTTATTTCTTCCTCTTTTCTATCTTCCTCTCTCTCACTTTCTCCTTTTCTGTATATATGTGTGTGTGTGTCTGTGTGAGTGTGTCTGTATCTGTGAGTGTGTGTGTGTGTGTGTGTGTGTGTGTGTGTGTG
>NC_068988.1:36247783-36252159 GCF_001194135.2 Octopus bimaculoides
GTGTGTGCGCGTGTACGTGTGTGTGTGTGTTGTGTGTGGCTGTGTGCATGGGCATGTATATATATGTATGTCTGACCCGGATGCCATAAGCGATATTAATTCACAATGACTATATATTCTGCATTTAAATATAGTTTCCCGTCTTTTTAATGGATTTTAGAGTTTCTACCTTCAAGAGCTTTCTAATATACTGCAATAAGAATCACGTACACCATGCTATAACATTGGTTTCAAATTTTAGCACAAGGCTAGCAATTTCGAGGGAGAGAATTGACCACAGTGTTCAACTGCTACTTATTTTATCAACTCGAGAAGGAGGAAAATGAAGGTCGACTGCGGTGCCATTTGAACTCAGAAAATGCTAATGATACTGTCAGCTCCGTGTCTTAATATGCTATTATATTACTCAAACATTTATAATCACGGCATGATTAAATGAGTGAATCGTCTGTTGCAACGATCGTATTAAAAGAACAAATATCTCAACATTAGGCTGGTAGTTCGTTTCTTTTTGTGGAGATATATTTATAGTTTGGTAGTATTTGGGAAAATCATATGAAAGTTATAGCGAAAATTATTTCTATGTTGTTTTCAAATAATACAAATTCCGCTTCTGATATGTGCAAAAATCGCCGTTGAGTCTCACGTTTGTCTTTTTTATCCCTGGTGCATTCTAGAAATTCGCAGATTAGTATTTTAGTATATTATTACTATATATCAAGCAACATGTTTTACCCAATTTTGTAATACCAGATTGAACGAGACGATTGTAACAGCAATTTTGAACACATCCTACTAAACACTGTTTGTAACAGTTGATAAGTTTGCAGAATGCTGTCGGTACTTTTGAAAGGTATGCATGCAAAAAACGTTTTGCGTTAAACGGAGCTGATTGACGATTAACATTTTTACAGATACAAGAGATTTAAGAACAGCAGAGAGGAGGTGAGAGACATTGAGAGATGTAATAGGGAGGGGAACACCCGAAAATCAGTGCTGGCTGAGGAAATTTTCAATTTCCAGGATGTAGAGCATGTGTTGATTAATGGCAATAAGCATATTGTTTGGAGTTGGAGTGGAAATTAAGATTTGTGTAGTTGTAGTAGTACTGTGATTTTACATATTATCATTTGTTAATTTATTTGAATCCCGAACTGCGAGCTCTATTATCTTTGCTCAATGTCACGTACTTATATGAATTCCCGTAACTAATTAGATGTATTTTGACACTTCATATTGGAAATAACTAGAAATTCTTAAGTTCCATTCGGTTTGCATATTCAAGCAACGCCAATACCAGAGCGTCTAAAACACGCTAAATTCATCTAAAGCATTGCGAAATTCGTTAAATGCCGACCGAAAGAGTAACTGTTGTGTATCAATCTTCGATACAAGCCTATGCAACCACGATAAGGGACAATAACAACTTAAGGATGACAACAAGAAACAGGCTTTCTAGTTCAAGTCAATCGAAGGGCGAATTCTCTCCCCTCTCCCACCTGTCTTTTTTTCACTTTTTTCTCCTCTTCTTTTCTTCTCTCCTCTCATCCTGTCTTCACCTGTTTTGGTAGTTGATGTGTTGAACGCAAACAGACATTTACATTCTAAGGGTCATTCTCTATATTTTCAATCGATCAATCGATCGATTAAGTAAGATCAATCATAAAAGCACCCAAAATGCATATTAGAAATACTTTTAAGTCTATAATGCACAAATATATGTTTAAGTGCATTATTTCTGTCTTTTTTTCTTATGTATGTGTGTGTATGTGTGTGTGCTTATGTTCCTTATGCATTTCAAAACCGAGTTGCCGATTTTGACGTATGGGGTATCAAAAGATTCAGTACTATTTCCGCTACCAACTAAGCGTTATTTTCATTGCCATATTTGCATTACAAAAATTAAAAATTATAATCTTTTCCATAAATCAACTATCGTAAACATAAGTTCGGCTCTATTCAAAACATAAAGAAATACATTTTTACGGAATGATCGATTAAAATGCAGAATGAGAAAAAGACAGAGAGACAAGAGAAAGAAACAAAGACAGAAAATAAATTTCTATAGAAGTTGAAAGACAGATAGTGGGTGGGACAGACGTTGGTGTTTCAGACCCTATGTATGTTCTATAGTTGAAAGTGAAAGACAGCCACCACAAACTTGACACTGTATGTTCTAGAGGTGAAAAAAAGCTAGCACAAAGAGAAGGGGAAAGCGGGAGAGAAGGGGAAAGCAGGAGAGAAGGGGAAAGCAGGAGAGAAGGGGGTGCCGAGAACCCCAGAAACGAGGTCGTGTTCTACAATTTTCAGAGCATATTCATTTTCGTCCTATGTTTCACGGGTGCGTAGATACAGACATTGTCTTTCTCATTCAATTTCTCATTGTATTGTATCGAAACCTTATACTGCTAACATATTACAACTTCGCTACATTTCCTTCTTTTGGAATTAGAAAGGTATACAAAAATAACTTCCTTTGTCGCGCACACACACACACACACACACACACGCACAGAGTTAGAGTTTTGCATGAATTACGTTATTTTTTTGCTGTGCGCTAAATTACAGCTCAAATCTTATGGAAATTACTTTTTCCTATTCTGTCAATCCTGTTTGTGATGAGCGTATTTGAAAACCTGATCTATTTAAACTTACAAGGAAGTTATCTCAGAAAACCTGTCCTTTAACTGTTGTTTTTTGTATGTCCGAGATGACATTTGCATATCCCTCCCAAACACACCCATTTATTTCTTTCCTCGATTTACTCACATTCCTATGTTTACCATACGGGAGATTTGCATTTCGCCCCAAAACGAAGACATTCTAATTTATCTCCACAAACAAGGGCCACAAAGAAAACTGCCTCTATTCGTGCTCAGGAAACACACGTCACCGATTCTCAAATATGTGATATTTCAAAACGATCACCGACGGCGGAAGTTCTGCTCTAAACGGTTTGGGATGAATGCACGATGTCACACCGTGTTGCACTAGAAGCCCTAGATAGGTCACTAAAGAATATTAGAAACAACACTGTGGTTATGGAGGGCTTAACTATTGTCCTCGAAGGGGATTTCCATCAAATATGACATCTATACGTGTCTGAAGTCTTCACCTTTGTGGAGATTTGTTTGTAAGCTTTCATTAAGCAACAACCACTCCTTAGCTGAGAAATTCTTTCATCAACTTGTACAAATTGGAAATGGCACCTTTGCAATGTGGGCACATGGTGTCTATATTGGCCAAGCTTAAAGAAATGGTATTTCCTACATTGCAAAACAACTTCAAACACATAGCATGGTTCGCAGAGAGAGCTATTTTAGTACGTCGGAATGAAAGTGTTAATAAAGTAAACCAAGAATTCCTCCACATTCTACCTGGAGCTGCTTCAAGGTTTGTCTCCATTGATACTACCCTCGACGAACTTGCTATCCAGTTGTAGTATCCATGAATATCCAGATGAATTTCTCAACTCTGTAAAACCAACAAAAACGGCGCCGCATTAGTTGTTCCTCAAGAAAGGTGCTCCTATCATTCTCTTGAAGAATTTTGACCCACACGACTCTGCAATTATACAAGATTGACTGTAAACACAATGACAAGTCATGTCCTACAAGGAACCATTTTTACTAGCTGTCATCGAAGAGAGATCGCATACATAACACACATTCCCCCTATTCCCTCAAATGTCTCATTTCGCTTCAAGCGCCTCCAGGCCTAAGTGCGATTGTGCTTCGCTATGACAATCAACAAAGCCCAGGGTCAAACTTTAAAAATTGTGGGTCTCAATTTACAAATACCCTGCTTTTCTCATGGATTACTATGACTCATGCTCTCTAGTTAGCAGTGCAGGTGGCCTGCATATTTATTCCACCAACACCGAACTTACGCAAAACATAGTTTACCCAGAAGCATTGTTGGCTTCACTCAACATATTTTGAAGTGTACTGTCTGCCCCAAATTACAGAGATGGTGCTGTTCACAATGAAGTAGCTTTCCTTCCACGTACCTTATTTTTGCAATACGGATACATCTAAGTCCACATACGTCATCCAATTCTTTTAATCTGTAAGTCTAGATCATTTTGGGAGCAATGTTAGTATTTCATTCTAATCTAAGCTGGCATTCTCCATGTTTTTGATGTCAACAATTTCAGCATTGTTCTTCACAAACTGGACCAAAACCCTTGTTTATAAAGAAGAGTTGTTTGCTTTATACTCCACGTGAGCTGATACTACCTATAAGAAAGTAACAAATAATGCAATGTGGCTGTAGATCATAACAACAGGCCAGCGCCGGGATGCATTGCTAGTGTATGTGTGTGTGTGTATGTATATATATATATATATATATATATATATATATATATATATATA
>NC_068988.1:36252169-36252627 GCF_001194135.2 Octopus bimaculoides
ATATATATAATGTCCTGTACCCAGATATGCACCTATACATACAGGTGGATGTCGGTACGCACATACCTGTACGTATATATGCATATACTCATTTACTATTTGTTTTTATATGACTGAACGCAGCGTCTCCAAATCGTAAGTAGTTTTTCGTAAACTTATATTTTCCGACGCTACTCTATCTCTTTCTCTTCCTCTATCATTTTCCCCCCTCTCGTTCTTCCTCTTTACTACTACGTATCTCGCTTTACCCCTCTCGTTCTTCCTCTGTTACTTCTACGTATCTCTTTTTTTCCCCCTCGTACTTCCTCTCTTTGTCTTTTCCTCTCGTTGCTCACCTATTCTTCTACTTCCTCCCTTTGTTTCTCCCTCTACCACTCTCTCTCTTCCCCTTACACCGGCATGGTCACATGCTTCCAGTCAATAATCCTTTTCTTCCTTGGTTATCGCCGAGCAAACAC
>NC_068988.1:36253810-36256728 GCF_001194135.2 Octopus bimaculoides
AGATAGATAGATAGATAGATAGATAGATAGATAGATAGATAGATAGATAGATAGCTATATGTATGTATGCACGTATGTAATTAAATGGGGAAGCTCATTAGCGGGGGTTTTCCCAAAAGGAAAGCAATAAATGTCATTAAATACGATTGAGGGTGTAAGAACACCTGTATGTATATATGTATCAATGTATCTATATATGCGTCTAACTTTCTGTCTGTCTGTCTATATATATATATTATATATATTAAAAATTCACAGATCTCATAAAAGACCAATCAACAAAGCAAGTACTCCATCCAGTGAGACATAACTATCAAGTTAATACTAAGTTACGAAAAGAATTACTAGTAGTTTCATGCTTAAACGATTCTTTACATTGGTAGATTTATAAAATGCCCCATGTATATGCATGTACCATTTCAGGTTATTTTCATACTTTAGATGTATATTCTCAGATGCAAGTCTTCCATCCGTTTGATTATAAAATTGCATATAATGATGTTGGTGGGCGACAGTAACATTATCGAAATAATTAAAAGCTGTCGAGTAGTAGTAGTAGTAGTAGTAGTAGTAGTAGTAGTAGTAGTAGTAGTAGTAGTAGTAGTAGTAGTAATCGCTGGTGTATTTATTGTTGTAGTTGTAGTTTTATTGTTGTTACTATTACTGCTGCTGTTGTCTGATCTCCATGTGCAAATGCAATGAATATCAATAAATTGTATTACAGTTCACTTGTGGTGATAATATCATTAAGTCTGTTGTGATATATTTAGCGACGTAGGATGAATGATTCACCTAGCATCAATACAACTGTTATAATTGGTATGACCATTAATTACAATCCAACGATCTGCACACGTGCCTATAGAATGTGCATGCGAATAGCTTCGCTAATGTACGATTTAATGTATCTAAGTTACTACGTCTGTATGGAAGAATTGGGATATGTGTCTAACATAACAGAGGGTCATTGATATGTCGCTTTGCAAATTACTTTATCAATCGCTAATATTATATGTAAAGTGATATAATGTGATATCAACCCTAAATGCGGAGTGAAGCATAATCAATATCGGAATTTAAGGGGAGAAAGTAATTTTTGTTATTTTTTATTATTCGGTTACACACACACATAAGCGCGCGCGCACATACACACACGCATACACACACACGCACACACGCACACAAACATATACGCGTAGACGCTCACTCACACATGCACATATATATATGTGCCAATTGATATACATATCTATTACACTATTTTCTATCATCATATTCTCGTAATAACACTTCAAATAGGAAGATGTAATTGAATCCGGCGCCATATTTTTAATGTTTATTACCAGCACTTCCTGTGACTAAGACTATTGTACTGCAGCACATTATAGTTCATAAATTTACAATGGCCATCTAACAATTTAGCTTAGCAGTTTATTGCAAACAATGCAGCTATATTAAAGAAAATTCCTACATATATTCATACATATACAAACTCTCACACAAGTAAGAATCTACACAAAAATGATACCTATCATAGAATAAAATAATGCTAAGAATAAAATGATATTAATATCATTTAATAAAGCATGTTTTATGACTGGAACGAGAAAAATTTTCATAATTCTTTTCTTAGAGTATCTTGCAGCCACATATACACGCGCACATGCGCAATTCGATATCCACTCTATTTTTATTTATTTTTTAAGTTTCTTTTTTTATGATAATATCAAAGTCTAAAGCGTTGAGCTGTAGAAACAACGTGAAAATTATATAGAATCTGAAAGTAATGACGCTGATGACGTTTGTAATGCAAAATTAATTAGATATATTAGCAATCGTTATTCTATTTGATGAACAATCTCTAAGCCTAATACTGCAATGAGCCGTATATCATGATTTGCTTCAATTCTTCATTGTAGCAATTTAAGTATACGTTCAATTCTAATCTTGAAGCGAAACACTTCTATTTGACATAATCTCATTTGAAAGTCCCTCTTAGCTCAAATTATATAACCTGTGTAAGGAATCGAACAAAATGAACAAAGAGGATGGGCAAAAGAGTGTTATATACAGAATAGACGAAAGCAACACATACATTCTCGACAACTACAATACAATCGATATAATCTGAATATAAACACAATTTCTGTGTATGTTTCAATCATTCATTCTTTTGTCGTATGACCAAATTTGGCAATATATACAATCTCCCAAAAGCAGTGCATACATTACTAAATGGTAATACGTATGCGAATTATTCCTAAACTTCACGTCAAATGTCGGTTAATTTCATCATTATAATCAGATAAATAGCTACATAGACAGTAATTCTCGAACAGTGTGTGAAACTCCATATTAGCATGAACTAATCACGTTACACAATTTCTATACAATTAAGGAACGCGAATATTACACATAGTGAAGTATATTGTTATACTGAAAAGTATTCAACTTATTTTGTGCAATTCTAATGACATTTACAGTTTTGCGTAGGGGTCATTTTAGTTTTTCCAGGACAAAATAAATTTCTATTGTGTTGGGGTATTCAACTGAACAAATTTACCTATGAGTATGCATGATTATATGATTTTGTTTTGATAAGGTTTTAAAACTGCATAAATCCATTTCTCCAACATAGTCTCAGTTTAAATGTTAATCGAACGAACTATAATGCAAGCGGGGCCTCATATCAGTGAGGGGGGCCGGTGCGCATTGATGCCGTCGAGGGGTAGGCCCCGAAACGGCGAGCATTCTCTCCTGATGACCCCATACACTTGCTGGCTTCCGGTATGCGGAGTTCTTGACTGGTAGCACTTGCATGTGCAAGTTGTTTGCAAGACACGATAAAAAATATTTATATCTGAAAAAACAAAACCGCCATATTGATAAATTGTTATGAAATTTGTGATTTAGTTGGT
>NC_068988.1:36256747-36266551 GCF_001194135.2 Octopus bimaculoides
GGGGGTGGCGGGGTGGTGTGGGGGGTGACAGGGTGGTGACATGGTGGGGTGGGGTGTGTGGTGGTTTTGAGTGGGGATGGGGTGGATGTGGGGTTGGGTGATGGTGGTGGTGGACAACAGGGCTATTTGAAATGAAGTGGGATGGAGATGATTTTCTGCAGTGAATTTATTGACTAATGAGTGTGTGTAGATAAAATGAAAAGAGCGGATTTGGTATTTGTAAACACACGCCTGTAGATAGAAATCAGTAGTTGCAGAAAGCATTTTCCGTTCCCATGGTGATTTTGAATGTGTAATTGCTTCGTTTTCCCTTCATGTATGTATTCCTCTACCAGCATGGTACTCGTTATTTGTACCACATATATATAAATTAACAAGTGACGTCCTAAAAAATTGCCTATTTCTTTTACTAAAGTTTAGTGTGGATTACAACGAAATATTCTAGCAGATCTTGTGTTTGTATAATAATTACATAAATTAATGTTATTAACTTAGTACAAAAGACTGTCGTAACTGTTTATTATAGAACCTTACCATGAACAGTAAAAGAGGGATCGACAGAACGACGACTTTCTGTTTCATTAACCTTCATCAGCAATTGGATACCATTTATACTTAAGCCAATATGAAATTGCAATTAGCATTAGGATATATGGTATCAAATTGCTGATTAAGGTTAATGAACCAGAAAGTCGTTGTTCTATCGGTCCCTCTTTTCCTATGCACTCTGAGGTCTTGTAATAAATATTTACAACAATCTCAGGTAACAAATTAATGTAATTAATTTACGCTATTGTTGTCCGGACAGTGTCGGTTTGAATATTTGTTGTAGTTTTAAGTAAGACTTAGTATGACTAATAAAAAACTTAGGACGTCTCAAGTTTATATATATATATATACAATGGATGATCAATAAGTATCAGGATTATTGCTGATTTTTAACAAAGCTAAAGCACGCAAAGTAAAGCCGCTTGGCATCGATTGACCCTGAAATCTGCAGTGCATACACACTAAGTTTTGACGTTCTAGCTCACGTTCCTTGTTTAAAGCAGTGCTTGGAGGTAACGTGTGTTACGTGTGATCGTCGCATTGATCATGACAGAAAAGGTCAGGGCGATAAGTGCTCAGAGACTTACGCAAAGTTGCAGAAAGTGTATAGAGAGGAGTGTACGAGTAGTTCATTCGTTTCCAAGATGGCCGAAAAATGTCGATAGTGACGAACGTTCTCGGAGATACGCAACCATCAGAACGGAGAAAAACATCGCAGATGTGCATGCAGCTGTGAGGAGAAATCGTCGAATTACCATCCGTTTGTTATCAGAGAATTTGCAGATTAGTTAAGGTTAGTTCACTCCTATAAAACTGAAGATTTGGATATGAGATGGGTGTCTGCTCCTTGATTGTGTCGAGAATGATTAAAACTTTTTGAAAATTCTGCGTACGCTTCTGAGCAAGTGTCGCCAAGATTTCGGTAAAATTTGTTTCAGCTTCTCTGTTCAACTTTCTCTGTCATGATCAATGCGTCGATCACACGTTACCCACATTATTTCCAAGCACTGATGTAAACAGGGGATGTAAGACAGAATGTTAAAACAGTGCACGTGCACAGCAGAGTTCAAGGCCAATCTGTGCCGAGCAGCTTTATTCTGTATGCTTTACCTTCGTTACTACGCCAAGTATCCGGATATTTATTGATCAGACCACGTACACGCGCGCGCGCACACACACACATATAAATGCGCACACGCACACGCACGCGCACGCGCACGCACGCGCACGCACACACACACACACACACACACACACACACACACACACAAGGTGGTGTCAAAAAGTCTAAAGACTAACTATTTTCTTGTCCTGCCAAATTTCCGTCATCTCTTCTCTCTGTTTTTTTTTTCTTTAACTGTGTTGGATCTACGGCTTCGTTCAATTTTAAGATACTCTGCATTTTCACTGCTTCAACCATTTCTTCATTACTCCCCTTGACATACAAGGCCATGCTGTTCTCCTATTTTCTTACACACCCTTCACAACACACCAGCTCCCGTCCTCCTTCGTCCGCTTTACCTACAAACTTGGTACATCACTCTTGGGGTATAGTTCCCTGTTCGTTGTCAATAATTTACGTATTCTCCGGTCTAGCTCTTGTAATTCATGCTTCTTTCACGATACTCTTCCTGCTCCATATCTCATCAAAGTCATTCCCACGTGTTAATTTCTCTAATCTTGTAGCGGTCATTTAGCTTCGAGTTCTTCTTGAATACTTTTTCCAGTACATTTCTTTCATGTATGCTTCATTCGTCTTATCTCTTTCAATGACACTCAGATACTTATATCCTTCCTCTCCGAATTCCTTTATAGTTTCGCCACTTTCCAGCTTGATCCCCCTTTTGAGAATCATAACACCACATCACTCGATCTCAAATTTCATGCCAACATTTTTGCCAATCGTCTGCACAGTTACCGTCAAACTCAGAATTTATTTCTCAGTCTTAGCGAATAGCTTTAGGTCATCCATAAACCACAGGTTGTTTACTTTCACGCTGCTTAGCATGTACCCCACACTCATATTTCTTAAAACGCTTGTTAGTGGCAGTATGCAGACAACAAATAGGAGAGGTGACAGACTGTCCCTTTGAAAGAGTCCTTTTTTTATATTTACCTATGTCAGCTTATCTCCCCATGATGAGGGTTCAGTTTGCCACGTTATCGTCGAGTTTTCTATTAATTTCAGGATTTTGTAGGAGACCTTAAGCAGTTCAAGTGACTCAATAATCTACAAGTGTTGGACCACGTCATATACTTTCCTGTAGTTCACATATCCCATCATCATCATCATCATCAGTAGCAGCAACAGCAGCAGCAGCAGCAGCTACAGCAGCAGCAGCATCAATATCATCATCATCATCATCATCATCAGCATCAGCATCATTACTATTATTATTATTATTATTATTATTATTATTATTATTATTATTATTATTATTGTTACTATAACCACCGACTTAAATCAGATTGTCTGATTTGAGTATTAGACAAGGTTTCTTGATTGTTCTGATGATAATGACCATGCATAAATTATTGGAGTAATAGTGCTTATTTCTTAAACTTAACATCACTTAGTGTTTTAACGCAAACTGATTTGGAAATTAAGCTTATTATAGTCGCACGCGTAAATGGTAATTAGTATAAATCCACATCTTTGAGAGAATGAAAGGCCAAGTTGTACTTTTTCCGTGAGTCGGATGTCATCCTTGCACGTCATCATTTCTGGGTCAATGAAGAACAGAGACAGATATAATTGACTAACTCCTCTCATCTGATTCATAGTGTCTAAATCCAGAGTCCTTCCTCTTTTTTGATGTTGTTCTCTTCATCTGTTTATTTATTTGCTTGTTTATTTATTTAATAAGAATAACACACATCTCATGCTATTTACTTACAACTCTTTGCTTTCTGTTTGCAAATACATCGTGAGTGAATTTACTTTTCCCACTTCTGAGATCAGTAAAACAATGTACCAACAAAGTACTTAATTTTACATATTCGACTAATAAATAAACCTAATACATGGCTTTGTATTGTTTGGTATATGTAATAGTAAGAATATTACACAGATTACCTTGAGTTATTTCGTCGTCGTCAAATTTATCTCGTGTACGAGAATTTATTTTCCTCTTTGCTGAACGCTTTCTTTTATGGTGATACCATTAATAACTATATAGACCAATTCTTGCATACAAGAGTTAATGGCATTGTAATGTTGGTGGAAGACGAGGCTGATTTCGTGTAGCCGTTCTCTCCTGTCGTTTGATTTCTCCCTTTTGGTAGCTTCGAATCTTTTGGTTCCGATGGTGATATGATACCCCCACTGGGTACGGCCTCGGGCTTGTGTTCCAAACGATTGAAATGTTCCAAAGGATTTCAGTGTTACATTTACTTGAGGTTACGTTCTGAATTCAAATTCATTCACTATCAGTTATGCATTTTATCCCTAGAGGATCCACAAAAATTGTACTATTCAATTATTTGAGCGTATCATTCCCTCACTACAAATGTTAGATTTCGTAGCTAATGAGAAATCATATTATAAAAGTGGCGAGCTTGAAGAATCATTAGAGCTACGAAGACATGCCTTAGACTGCCTATTACGGTTTCCTACGCCATAGTTTAAAATCTTGCCGAGTTGAAATGTATATTTTATTTCTCTGGGGTTGCGGAGGCACGGCAATGAAGTAATCAGTAGATAGTATCGACTCAATATTATTGGCAATGTGCCTAAGTAAAAAACCAATGGATAGCAGTGAGTTGACAGGAAAACATTTTGTGGTATTCTTTCTCACACTTTGTAAAGAATGTATTCTCGGTTCAAAATCTGTCAAGATCAACTTTGCTTTCAATTCGTTTCGGGGCCGATAACATAAACCTTCTCGTTAAGTATTTCGATTGGTGGTATTGACTAAAGCTTTTCCCTTAACAGAAGAAGAAGAAGAAGAAGAAGAAGAAGAAGAAGAAGAAGAAGAAGAAGAAGAAGAAGAAGAAGAAGAAGAAGAAGAAGAAGAAGAAGCAACTGCCACAAAGATTGTACTGTCATACATTAATTGAAGCATTCGGAGATGTATTAGAATTGTTATATTTATGTGAAGACTGAAAAACCATTTAAAATAAGCCACAAATTACCAGCGGTGTATTAACGGAAAATAAATTACTGAATAAAAGAGAAGCCAAACCGCTGCTGTTGTTGGAGACGAATCAATAGAAAGAATAAATCTTATCAATTTCTCTATCTTAACAACTATAGAATCTCGAAATGTCATTATGATTATTTTCTTTTCGATTCCACTTCTTAACACTTTCAACCGTCCTTATCGCCCGTGGCGTAGCGGTATTTTAATATATTAGTTTCGAAAACAACATATTTCATCAGACTTTATTATATTAACTGTGTATTAGCTTTTATTCATGTGAATCCCAGTCTGATTAAATATTCTTAAGTCTATTTGCTTTCACTCTAATAAATAAAATTATGTCCCTCTTTAATCAAAATGATATCTTGATTAAAAACATACATCTGAAGGGAAAAAATGAAGTTTACATCAGGTAAACTAGTCTCCAAAGTATATCAATCAGTAAAACAACAATTTTCATTTCAGTTTAAACGCAATTTTAATTCTGAAACGTCATTTTAGTATCAAACTTTTTTTTTTAAATAGAAAACGCAGCAATATTTTTTAAACACAATTATATACATGAAAATAGTATTCTCTAAATGAAAATGTATACTGAAAAAGTCTCGATAAAACATCCGACCTACGAAATTGTATTAGAATGTCATGCTCATCATAAGTTTGGACCATAAATTCTATTTACGCCTTGTATACAGGGGAAAATGTAGAAAACACAGTGAATTTGACAGGGTTCTTCAATAGGAATCTCCAGAATACTAGCATACTTAATTAAGGCTAGAATTCAACATGATATGTATGTAAATCTTTACGGGTTCAGAGTAGGTAAGGTTATGATATATGTTATAAAGTCCAAATATTTCGGGTAAGTGGAGAAAGTTGATTAAATAGACGCTAGTGCTCAACTGGTACGTTTTTATCGACACCGCAAGGATGAAAGTCAAAGTCGACCTAGGTGGAAGTTGAACTCAGAACGTAAAGACGGACAAATTGTCACTAAGCACTTTGCTCGTTGTGCTAACGATTCGGTCAGTTCACTGCATTATGTATAATATATATGTTATAATATTATAACTCGGAGCAATGTATTTGGCCCCAATTAGGAAATTAATATTGATTTCAGTTACGTACTCTCGAAACGCCAAATGTTTTCCTTATTAATGTTGTACTAAATGCACCCAACAGTCAGATGTTGGTAGAATTAAACTGAATCACAGAGTAATTCTAATGTCTTTAGAGTATATATGTACAACTCCTTCGGTTATTCAGTTTTACCGTACATAATTCCGGCAGTGATGAATTGTCTACAAGTTAAACGTTGAGGACGTTTTACTCTTTTCTATACTGCATCAAAACATTAAGGACGTTTTACTCTTCTGTACCTCATCACCAGAATATGTAGCACAATTTTAGACAGCATTTTTAGTGAATATATTAAATATTAATTAATCTTTACGTTTTTGAATTTGTGTTGCAAGATTCCCGAGGTAGCGTCGTGTGTTGAAACAGATATAGTTGTATTTCGGGATGGTATCTTTTTTTTTTGCCAAATAAGTCCACACACTATATATTCATTCTTCACTCTTTTATTACTCTTCTTATTCTAACTCATGTCCATTCACCGGAAATATTTCGTCAAACATCTGTGATCTCCTCAGCGACATTTCCCGCCTTCGTGTGTGCGATTGCTCTGTTTATTCCATTCTCTGTGAGTGGAATTAACAGAGCAATATTAAACAGTGTTAAAACGAGTGAAGAAGGAATAAATGACAACAATTTAATCTGTCGGTAATATGAGATTGCTTTTGTAAGCCTTGGTCATTCTGGACGCGTTCCAGTGTCCAGTTTCTCTTTTTTGTTTTCTTTTTCAATGATTACTTTTCACCATTGAACGCATTTTAATGTCAGCCTTTAACTTGAGGTAGAATTAACTGCTACCATTTACCTGTCGTGTAACCATATGCACATCTCTAAAGACTTCTCTCGGGTAGTATTATTCTTCGTTTAAAACAATTTCCACGAACGTTCCTTCTTATGGAAGACATGAAGATTATACTTCTACTAATTTCTGATATCCGCTAGAATATTAGTTATTTGTGCCAGTTAAAATGAATCCAGCATAAGTGAAACCTTAGCTGCATGCTGTATGACGTTAGAAAGATTGCGTCGATAAATAGTTGAAGCCAATTCTCATTAACAACACTGATACCTTTAATAAATTAATGAATGTCAAACATTCTCATTATCCCCATGAAAACTAACATAGCTTTTAATATGGAAGTTTCCAAAATGAAACACATTAGAAGATTTAGTTTCACCTCTTATGCGTCTCAGCTCAAATCTAATTTCCCAATTTATAATAGCAATGTCAATAAACGAATTCTAGTAATATATTGCTGTCGATTGAGCAAACTTTGCAAAAATTAATCGACCCTCACCGGGAGAAATTATCTTTCTGGCTATTAAAACGAAATCAATATTTGAGACATGATGGAGGATATGGATGTCACAATTTGTAAAGAAGTAGTGAAAATATTTCGTGGTATACATTTCTACCTGATTACATGTCGTGTTCGAACCCCGATGTACGTTAACTTACATTTTCCTCGTTGATAAAATAATAGAAAAAGAATTTAATCCATTGATCACATCGCTGTATAAAACAAATATGAAAAAAGAGTAAAATTATTTGGTCTCAAAATAATTGTAGAAACCAATATCAAATTTTGTTTTAAACATCTATGTAGTTATCTTGTTTATCAAGTGGTATGCATTGGAGTTACAGCAAAATTAGTATTGATAACAATTTAGAAAAATTATAGATTAGTATTCAGTAGTTCTATAGCTTAATGTATAATTGTAGCACTGTCGATAATTTTGATTTGTTGTTTTATACTACAACTTCCATAAAGTATTATAAATGTATGTACCGAAATTACTCACTTATATAATGATGGCTTAACAAATTGCAAATTAGATATATCCACATGGAAATTATATAGTTTTGTAAGATATTGCAACGACCACACAATATGTTACTCTTAAATATTAATCTGTTACGGTGAAATATTAATCTGTTACATTTCTCCGGGTCACGCGTGACGTAGAATTATAAGCGACAGGATAAACATTGTCTATGGCAGTTATTCTTTATACTGATGTCCGTTAAAAGCTTTTTGATTGACATTTCCACTCTAAACCCAATACGATATCGCTAAATAATAGATTCACTCATCCGTGTCCTGCAATAGCCCCTTTCAAATCGAAAAGAGGATGCAGAAATTTTAAATCCGATTGAAGAAATGACTTAAAATGTTTTAGTTCCTCGTTCAACATAGCGTTTTCAAAAGGCTTTACGAAACAGCACATCTCCTGAGAAGCTCTAAAACAAAACGTTTAACATAATGATGCGTATAAAAATGTTTAACACAATGACGTATATAAAAAATACAAGCGGTTCCTACAAAATGCATGCAAACCGTACTTGCATAACTATATACAGTAGGACATACATTACAAGAATGTTTATATGTCTATGTGTTTGTGTGTGTGTATATATATATATATATATATATATATAGGCGCAGGAGTTGCTGTGTGGTAAGTAGCTTGCTTACCAATCACGTGGTTCCGGGTTCAGTCCCTTGTGCAAGTGTCATCTACTATATCCCCGGGTTAACCAGAGCCTTGTGAGTGGATTTGGTAGATGGTAACTGAAAGACACGCATCGTATAGATACACACACACACACACACACACACACACATACACACCCACCCACACACACCCACACACACACACAAATATATATACATACATATATATATATATGTATATGCTTGTGTGTCTGTGTTTGTCCCCTCCCCAGCCATCGCTTTACAACCGATGTTTGTGTGTTTATGTTCCCGTAACTTTACGGAGCCACAGTGAAATGACTGAAACAAATATAAGAATTTATACATACGTACATACATATGTTAGTATCTATGTATGCTCACAAATATACTTACGCACACACCCGTTCACAATACACGTACACACGCGTACACAACCACAGACAGATACTTAGAGAGAGAGAGAGAGCGGGGAGAGCGAGAGAAGTTGTTTCGCTGAATATACCCGAGAACTACGTTAAGGGTACACGTGTCTGTGGAGTGCTAAGCCACTTGCACGTTAATTTCACGAACAGGCTGGTCCGTTGATCGGATCAACTGGAACCCTCGACGTCGTAAGCGACGGAGTGCCAACAACATATATATATATGATAATTACTCAGCACGCATACAAGCATATATACAAATGTACGCACAAACGAATGTCACACTCAAGAGTACCCAAAAGACGTGCAGTCAAACACGTGAGCATATTCATAAACAGACACATCTTCTTTGATATTCTCTCTACTCTAGGCACAAGGCCCGAAATGTTTGGAGAGGGGGCCAGTTTATTAGATCGACCGCAGTGCGCAACTGGTACTTAATTTTTCGACCCCGAAAGGATGAAAAGCACCGTCGGCCTCAGTGGAATTTGAACTAAGAACGTATATACAGACGAAACACCACGTATTTCACCCAGCGTGCTAATGTTTCTGCCAGCTCGCCCCTTTTTTCAAATTTTGACACAAGTCCAGCAATTTCAAAGAAGGGAGTAAGTCTAGTATATTGGTCCCCAGTGTCCAAGTGGTAATTATTTTGTAGACCTCACAAGATGAAAAGCGAAATAGACCTCGGAAGCATTTGAACTCGTAACGGAAAGACGACAAAATACAGCTAACTATTTTGCCCATGGTGTTGTCAATTCTGCCAGCTTGCTTCATTAATATTGCTACATTTGTGTATGCAAGTGCTTTGTTATACATTTAATTGGTGGCGAGTTTACTCCAAAACCATTGCCTCTAAATTCTTATCATGTGAATCGATGTCCGATTTCAATGAAAAGTCTTGCTTTTTAACGTTCTAAACTTGCAATTTAACCCAAGCTCTTTCAAATTTTTCATAATGAAAAGCGGAAGAAAGCCATTTGTTTAGCATCCCTAAATTAATATATATGCATGAACAAGCTTACATATACACAAGTACGTATATATAATTATATGCATAGTGATATACATATATAT
>NC_068988.1:36266810-36269915 GCF_001194135.2 Octopus bimaculoides
AGAGAGAGAGAGAGAGAGAGAGAGAGAGAGAGAAATCTAATATAGGTAGAATCAACAAGAAAGTACTCCATCCAGTGAGAGATAACTATCTATGTCATACAACTTTTGTGCAATCGTTAGAGTCATTCAACTTTAGGACACTATACCCCAAACAATCTAGAAATTGAATTTGCAATAAAAAACCCTCGTATATATATGAGCACGCGAGTGTAGGCGGGAGTTGCATGTCTTTCTTCCTTTGTATATACACGTATTAAAGTGTATGAATTAATACACCTCCATGCATTCCAAAATTAATTCAGCCAATAAATAAACGGAGATCGGTAACATCAGTAGGTAAGAGGCACAATTACTTGATTCGATTTCTAGTCGACTGATATTCATGATAGTGATGCGTCAACATAGCTGCAGTCAAATGATCAGGAAATACTAGATGGATATTATGAACTACAGAAAACTTATCATAGATATCGTCAAATACAGTAGTTTTGAAAGCAGTGCATCTAAGCTTATAAAGAATATCCTCTAAACCAATTTATGTTTTTGTACACGTGTACTTTCACGCACTAATAATTTATTTTCAGTAAAATAGTAGATATTTGATTTTGATTTTCTTAATTATTGCCACATAAGTTAAGCCTCACTTCACACTGTTTTTACCAGATTCATCATTCCAGCTTCTCTATACTATGTATTGACTATTATTATGAGGATTATAAACATGAAAGTCTATGATTTCACTGTATATTTGCAGTTGCTGCTCTAAATGTTAATACCACAACCAAATAATTATTTAACAACAACTTATGTACTCTATTGAAAGTAGGTTTAAATTTTATTCCTTATCATGATTTCAACTGTCAGCAGTAAACTGCACAAATGAGTAATAGATTGAAATTTTATTTTCTGACTTAAAATTAGAAGTAACAATATTTAACTCTTTCCTAATGAGGAAGGCGTAACATTTGTTGTATTCTCTCTATATATATTATTGCAACGACATTTAACTTATTGTAGCAATTTATTCTGTCTTGATGAAAGTGTTGATGAAAATTTTGATGAAAAATTTTGATGAAAATTTTGATGAAAATTTTTGATGAAAATTTTCGATGAAATTTTTGATGTAAATTTTGATGAAAATTTTGATAAAATTTTTGATGAAAATTTTGATGAAAATTTTTGATGAAATTTTTGAAATGCCGATTCAGATTTCCGGAAGACGTTGTGTAGATATCGTAATCTATTTAATAGCGTAATATTATTTGCTTCTACAAACGCAACGCCAACTCTCTAGAATATTGAGAAATAAGTTTATTGTTTTTCATGACGATTACGCGGTGCATTTAACACCGGAATGGTTATGTTAGACACAAAATATCGGTGTTATGTTAACTGCATTCACTATAATACACTATTTCACTCTCCTATTGAAAATACTTCTTTTGTCATCGCAGTTTCTCTCAGAACGCCCTGATTCTTATTATGAATTCAATAGTAACTCAAATATCTGAATTATTTTAGTTACTTTTCTTCAACCCACCATTCGGACTACATAATGGATTTTGTTCAATCAAATTACTGCAGGAAATGATGAGAATAGTCTTGATGTTCGTACCTCTACATATTGTAAAATTAATATAGTATCGTCAGGAAATAAAATTTTCTTTATTTGAGGTAGAAAAAAGTACTCGACTTAATAAATTCCTATGGTTTTTAAAGTTAAAATTTATGACTTTTGCATACGTCAACAGTTAGTATATAATTATTATACTTTAATCTATGTTATTTCCGAAGTGGTGTTGGAATTTTGGTAGTTTTTAATTGTTGAAGTCTAGTAGCAAGAAAAGTTTAGTTAGTCGTAAGAAGGGATCGAAACCCTGGTATGAAAACCACTTAGTGCTTGCTTAATAGTCCTACAAATATAAAGTTTTACTACATAATACTCATTGTAAACTTAAATTTTAATAACTTATTGTGTAGTCTCTTGAATTAGCAGATAGTATTATATATTTTTTCCCCTTGTCGAAATAGATGAATGAAAATATCAACGCCTGGGAAAACTGAAATGAAATGATAAAAGGACTAGCGCATAGATTCTAACAGTTTCAGTACAGCATCATAATCTTCACTTACATACAAACATGCCCAACACCAGCTCTACTGACACACTGTACGTGGTACATCGTCGCTACAGCTTTTAAAATTCACTGTGAAATATCCCACAACTTACTCCTTAAGCTAAAAAGGAAAGGACACTTTTTTTTTAAGCAGCCATAACTACTTCCAAGAAAAGTATGGTTACGACCGCAATGCGTTTGATCATTGGTCGTTTTATCAGGGTACACTTAAGGTTAAGGACAAAGAAAAGTATCACACACTTTCTTTTTTTAGGCTGCAATTTTATTTTAGTAATTTGTAGCTGTCTGGTAATTTTATTAAATTGTTCATTTACACATTATTTCCTGCGAATAATATAATATTGTTAGTGTAAATTGATGTGTCTCCGGAGCTTACTTTCAGAAGAGTAAGATGTTTTGCGCCTGATTAAAAATTAATTTATTCAGCAATTTCTCTATGATTAGAAAAAAATTAGCTTTCAGTTGGTAGACAATTGTAGTCATTATTTACGCCGAAATAAAACAACCATAGCTATTTATGTTTATTTACTTTCTACAAAACAAAAAATGAATCATAAATAAAATTAATCATAATAACTAATTACTTCTATACCTACGTCTTTGAGCCAAAATGATATATACAGAGTTACAACAATTTCTCTTAGAGAGAGTTATAACTCTGCTGGCTGCTTTTTGATTCTTGCTTCAGGCAATTCTATTCACGTACGACATATCATACACTAGAGAACTGAATGCGTCTTACATTACTCTTTTACTTGTTTCAGTCTTTTGACTGTGGCCATGCTGGAGCACCGCCTTTAGTCGAGCAAATCGACCCCAGGACTTATTCTTTGTAAGCCTAGTACTTGTTCTATCGGTCTCTTTTGCCGAACCTCTAGGCTACGGGGACATAAACACACCAGCATCGGTTGTCAAGCGATGTTGGGGGGGACAAACAGACACACACACACACACACACACACACACA
>NC_068988.1:36269943-36271613 GCF_001194135.2 Octopus bimaculoides
ATATATATATATATATATATATATATATATATATATATATACATATACATATATACATA
Organism: Octopus bimaculoides; assembly: GCF_001194135.2. Classification (NCBI taxonomy): domain Eukaryota; kingdom Metazoa; phylum Mollusca; class Cephalopoda; order Octopoda; family Octopodidae; genus Octopus; species Octopus bimaculoides. The sequence goes on from NC_068988.1 coordinate 36,270,003, forward strand.
TATACGACGGGCTTCTTTCAGTTTCCGTCTACCAAATCCACTCACAAGGCATTGGTCGGCCCGAGGCTATAGTAGAAGACACTTGCTCAAGATGCCACGCAGTGAGACTGAACCCGGGACCATGTGGTTGTTAAGCAAGCTACTTACCACACAGCCACTCCTACGCCATTATCTAATTTTCTCATCTAAATACTTATGACATTTTTCTAAGTTAGAAATCAATGAAACCACGTATGTGTTAAAACAGATATTCGTAATATTGAATTTTTAAACAGAACATATTGGCACAAAAACGTTTGGATTTTAATACCCATTACAATCCAGTAATAAACGCTAAAAAGAAAATTAAAACAGGAGAAATATTTTAGTAATATGTATTTCTTTACTAAAGTGAATGATACATTTTAAAGCTGAATATATCATCAAAAGTATGACAATTATGAAAACATCGATTGGATAATATCGGCATTTTCTTCTTTATCTAATATATAATTTAAGATACAAACATCTAAGACATAATCTAATGGTTTCTCATTTATTTGATATTAAATATTCTGCTAGAAAGAGAGAGGTATATTCATTTGAACTTTTTCAGAAAAGTACTTGATTATATTAATTATATGATGTGTGAAATTATAAACGTGATTTGATTTGAACGTGTTATATAGAAATTTCCGGAATAACCGGATATCTATTGTCTTGTGCAGATATTGTATATAAGAGAAAGTAACCGAGAGACAATAAATATCGACTTTGTAATTACGCGTGACTAGAATATTGAGGGAAGAGTTGGTCTCGGTTGAATGGATTCTGCTTTATCTATGACACTTAAGGTATGTTTTATTTTGCAAAAGGGTTTGGTATACTGACACACTAAGTTGAATATAATGTACCACTCATATATACATATGTCTCTATTATAGGCATGCATATGTATTCGTATGTGTTCCTCTGTGTATATGTGTAAGTAAGCGTGTATGTTTATACTTGTGCACATGCGTGCATGGGTGTATGTGTATGCATGTATACACTTATATTTGTGTGGATGCGTATGTACGTGCATATTTCCATGTATTTATATACGTGATCTTATATGTGTATTTTATACTAATATATACTTTTGTATATACATATATATGTAAATTTATTTTGTATATGTATATCTATATGTATATATACATGGGAATCGTCAATTAGTAATAAAATTAATAATTAACAATTTTGCCAAGTAGTTCAGTATGAAAAAACCTTTATCGGTAGAACCATTTATAATCATAAATATACAGGGATTAGCATGAGTTGCTTCTCCAACATACTGAGAATTTAGAAATAGCAGTCAAAGAACTACTGATTCCAAACTACAATTTTTTTTCTCTAACGGATGGCGATATTTATGGCACACACAGAACAAAAAACAGAAGAGAAAAGCAAAAACAAACCTGCCTTTAGTTAATTGGGTACGACGTTCCATGGTTAAGAGTATGAAGTTACCCTATTCCGATCTTCAGCCACAATATTCGAATAAATTTGAAAGTGTCTAATAAAAACTCATGTGAATTTTGACCATGCGACATCAAGACCACGTGAGGCAGGCACTTACGAAATTTATCG
>NC_068988.1:36272279-36273700 GCF_001194135.2 Octopus bimaculoides
TATATATATATATATATATATATATATGCATGTGTGTGTACGTACGCACACCGTTCGTCCGACAATTTTGTTAAAATGGAACAGAAATAATGATATAATTGAAACTAGTTAAAGGATACACCTTTAAAAATGGGTTTGTTTCATTGGTCCTTTCAATTAACAGTCTTAAGCATACAATGAACGAAATACATGAATTCAATATAAATTCATCCTATTGTAAAATCGAAGAAAACCTTAAATCAAAGAGTGGATTCAAAATAGATATTGTAAATAATTATATACGAAATATAAGTCAATTAATACGTTAAAATTAAAATTATAAGTTTCACACCCATACTTGACCATCTATAATATACATATATACAGCAAAATACACAGTTGCATGCACATAGTTACATACATATACAGGCATATATATGAATCTTGGACTAGTTATCAATCTCACTGGTTGATTTGTATTTTGTAATGCATGGTTAATTTTGCATCGCAAAGGTATTGTGTGTATTTCGACAAACTTCTCAAGAAAATCTTGGGCTGTTATATGTATATATTATTTTCATGTTTAAGATTTTATATTTATTTTTATTTCATTTTATTGTATTTTACAAACCCATTGAATCGTTATATTTATAGATAATTCGATATATTTTTTTCCATTCTGCATGTCTTTTATCCGAATTTTTATTATTATACACTCAGAAATTTGTATATATACGTCAGGACCTTGATATGTTTTTATGTCGATGTCTCTATTATAGGCATGCATATGTATTCGTATGTGTTCCTCTGTGTATATGTGTAAGTAAGCGTGTATGTTTATACTTGTGCACATGCGTGCATGGGTGTATGTGTATGCATGTATACACTTATATTTGTGTGGATGCGTATGTACGTGCATATTTCCATGTATTTATATACGTGATCTTATATGTGTATTTTATACTAATATATACTTTTGTATATACATATATATGTAAATTTATTTTGTGTACGTTTGTTACACATATTCTGTCACTTATCTTGCTTTCGTTTTTCTTTCCTTACGCAAAGTATCCTTTCTCTCCCTATTTGTAACTTTGATAGCTTTGCGTTCCTCTTCCCCCCTTACTTACCTCTTTCTTTCGCTAACTGTTACGCTTAGGATCCTTTTTATTTTCCTTTCTTTCCACCTCCCTACGTTTAAGATATACTTCCTACCTATCTTGTCTGTTACAACTGACTTTTATATGTATACACCAAGAGATTTTCGTACGCGGGCAGGGTGGCGTGCATATATGTATATGTGTATATGTGTATTTGTACGTATATTTATGTGTTACATATATATGCCTGTATATGTATGTTACTATGTGCATGCATCTGTGTATTTGGATGTATATATGTGTATTATAGATGGTCTAGTATGGATATATATATATATA
>NC_068988.1:36273723-36279129 GCF_001194135.2 Octopus bimaculoides
TATATATACTGTTGTAAAATATTTATGTAATGCAGCGTGAACATTTTAATTTTAATTTTGATGTATTATTCGACTTATATTTCATATATAATTATTTACAATATGTATTTTGAATCCACTCTTCGATTTAAGGTTTTACAATAGGATGAATTTATACTGAATTCATTTATTTTGCTCATTGCATGCTTAAGACCGTTAATTGAAAAGACCAATAAAACAAATCCGTTTGTAAAGGTGTATGCTTTAACTAGTTTTGGTTATATCGTTATTTCTGTTCCATTTTAACAAAACTATCCGACGAACGGGAAACTCTGCGTAACAGCTTTTGTTATATTTCTGCTTATTTTAAATAAAGCATATTGCGCTATCTCCGGTATTTGAGTACTCCTTTTTCCAATTTGTTTTACATTTATGTGCTTACTCCGGTATATATATATATATATATACATAATTGAGCGTGGAAGCCAATAAAAAACACACAAAAACCGTTCGATTCACTTCAACATTTAAATTGAATTTGCCAACATATTTTCGTCGCTTTGAGACCGCGACCTTTTCTCTGACAAAATTCCGGGCTGTTGGAACGTCAGAACCATTCTTGGAACAAGCAACTGTGTTCGTCTAGAACGCCAATCTGCTCTCACACTCCGCTCTCACGAACCGCTCAGTGTAGATATTGACATTGCAGCCCTTAACTGAGTCCGGTTCCGAAAGGAAGGAAACCAAAAAGAACACAGTGCCAGATGCACCCTGTATTGGTCAGGCAAACCCTCAAAAGAAAGTCACCTTTCAGGTGCCACCTTCATGATCACGAACTCCATCGCTTCCAAGCTGGAAACCCAACCAGCTGGACACTCTGAAATTATCATCTCTATGCGCTTCCCTCTGAAAAACAAAGAGCAAGCCTCGGTCTTCAGCGTTTACTCACCGATCGTCTGAGCAGACGCAGCACACAAGGACTATTTCTACTCAAACCTACGCAGACGCCTCAAGGGAAACACCGTCGGTGATAAGGTCATATTCCTAGGAGTCTTCAATGACAGAGTGGGCTGAAAAACGGAAACCTGGAAAGAAGTCCTCGGAAAACATGGGGTTGGGAACTGCAACGACATCGGGCGCCTCTTGCTTGAGTTTTGCACCTAAAATCAGCTCGTCATCACCAGTACCATGCAACCTGATACAATCTAGATGTATCCCGGATCAAAACACTGGCACCTCTAGTGCGGCAAAGAGACCAATCTGACGACATGCACAACCGAGTAATGCCTAGCACAGAATGCTATATTGGTACTCGCCTCGTCCGTGGCAAACTCAAACCTTACTTCAAGCCCAAACCAAGAAAGAGAAGACTGGTCAGCAGAAAAATGAAACCTAGTAGTCTGCAACTAGACGAAGTGAAAGTAAGCTTCCAGGTAGGCCTACAAGCAGAACTCAGTACATCGAATACGATGTACGCATCCAGGAATTACTAAAGAAGTGTTCTGCTCACCAGGTACACCTGGAACAAACATGCTGCCCAGAGTAGAAAGCGGCCTTTCGCCAAGCCTGAATATTTCTGCAGCGCAAAGTTTGTGAGGTTCAGAATGAGTAGTGGACTAACATCCCACCTAGAACCCATCAATGAGTAGACACAGGTGACTATGAATATCCCAAGGCTGTTTACGGCCCAACACATCAATTCCGGAGTCCTATCCGCATCTCAGACAGACAGGATATTCTCACAGATACAGCATCCATCCTCAACCGCTGGTCTGTAGACTTTCAGGCCCTGTTCAGTGCAAACCGAGTTGTCTAGAAAAACACAGTCCTCTACATCCGGCAGCAGCCAGTCAGAATAGAACTAGATGAGCCTCCAACCCTCGAAGTGACCACAGTTGACACTGGCCGGCTGAAGAGTAGAAAGGCAGCTGGAGTTGATGGTATACCACAAGAGATATGGAAGTATGGTGGTTCTGTTCTACATGCTATACTCCTCATGATACTCGTTGCATACTGGGAGCATGTCAAGCTGCAACGAGTTCTCCGCAATGCTGTCACCATTACACTTGTGCATCAACCTGTTTTCCGCTGCAGGGGAGGTTCTAGCAAGATTAATTCTCAACAGACTTGTTCAGACCGTCGCCAGAAATCACCTCCCAAAAAGCCAATGTGGTTTCAGAGACACTTTTGTTAGATAATTACAGGTGTTAGGTATGTAACGATGGCAATATGGTTGTAGTTTATATGTTTTCATTACTGTATACAACAGGGATTAGAAAAATAATTTAGGATACAACAAGTAAGTTTTCTTTTTTATCGACATTATATCATCAGTTCTATTTATTTAGAAATGTCACAGAAGATAAACATATCCAGAGAATCCAAGCTTATGTTAAGTTATAGTAATTAGTGTTTCTTAATAACATGGACTAATACTGCTATTTGAAATAGATTTTTATTACTAGATAATGGTAGAACTAATATTTATCATTAGATGATATTTCTAATGGTTGAAAATATCAACTACCATTAATAGATAATATGAATAAATATCATCTATTAATATTTGCTTGAATACTTCGAAATTTAAGAATTTTAGTGAAGCATATAGCCATGTATTCGTAAACAAAATATAAAAATAAAATAAAATGACATGTCTCAAAGAAGATAGTCAGTGTTTTGAAACTGTGATTACCGTTAAAATCAAGTTGACAAATAAAATAGAAATATTTAATAGTTTCATTATTTAACTTAGGCGTATCTTCATGTGAGAATCCTTTTAAGAGGTGTGAAATATGTTATATACTAGTAAATACACAGAATGTATGTCTCTAGATTCCTGAGGTTGTATGAAGATGCCTTAGTGTATCAACATCAGAGCAGCACTACATTAGAGACTTTCAAAATCTGAAACCACGTCGTAGAGTCTCATTTACCGTTATTCATCCTATATACTACACAACTTATGCATTCAAATTATTTCAACTCAAAATCAAATACTAGTTATATATACTATGATATTGTCCTAAACTGATTCAAAATAGAGTAACATCAGCAACATATGCATTGAAAACTGAAAACGAAGATTTTAGTAGTTTTCTTTGTAAGAGCCATCATGTTTATTAAATACTGTATCAAACCAGAGAGAATCGTATTAAGTCTAGAGGAATCAATATTTGAATAAGAAGACTTAATATATCTCTATAAAACTAAACTCTCTCACTCTCTTTATTATCATATCGAATTACTAAGAATTTAAATTAGGAAACAGATTACATAAAAAGAAATGAAAACAAGACAATAATTAAAATAGCTATAAATGAAATTCTCAAGAAACATACGATTTATGGATAGCTAAAAATAATCAATAAATATTAAAAGATGACTTGAAATATCGATAATAATTATTAGATATAATTTGATATTCAAATCTGTGAGCTGAATTAATATATATTTCCATTTCTCACCATCGTCACGATATATATAAGTGTTTATGCGCGTGTGCGTGTGTGTGCATGTGTATGCGCCCGCTTTTCCATGGTTGTGTGCGTGTGTGTTTGTGCTTGTGTGTGTGTGAGTGCGTGTGTGTATGTATGTGCGTGCGTGTCTTTCTTATGTATGTATACACCTATATAGATATTATAAATATGCATATACATACATACACAGACATACAGATATATCTGTACATGCATACATAAAGACATACATACATACATACATACATACATACATACATACATACATACATATTAATATGCCTATCTTATGAATTTGATTATCAGCTTTTCGAAATAACTTTCCGACTTATATTAGAAAAAAACATTAAAATCATTATTGGGTTACCACACGCATTACCAGAGCTAATATACAACTTAGATGCGAGTGTGTGTACCTGTGTGACTGCGTGTATAATCATACATATATATATACCGATAAATATATACACATGGATATCTGTATCTATATGTATATTTATCTATCTCTTTCTCACTCTCTCCATATACATGTAAGTATTAAGTCAGAGACGGATGAGAAACTAATACACGATATATTATCACCAAAAGCTGTTATGTATGAGCACAGATGTTAGTGTTCGCAAGTTTTAGTTTTCACGTTACCAGCGAATATGAACGGAATAAGCTTTGGTTTGAAATCAAAGCAAGAATCATAAGAAAAAATAAAACAGATATAAATTAAGGGCAAGTAAAAAAGGGTGTGAAGCAGCGATTGCACCGAATGATTAAAGTAAAGAGTACATAGATCACAGTCATGTAGTCAATCGTATACAGATCTGTGTAAAGGCAACTTTTGAAACACTTTTAAGGCTGCAATTTCTGACAAAACGTTTTACCAACACACTAGAAAATATGAAGGTCGATAATGATTACTGTTGATGCTTCAGATAGGCCGAGATCAGACGACATAATCGGTAGTTTAGTATACTTCTATATCGGTATGTAAGTACATATATGCCGCTTCTTGCGGTGAATTATACACACACACACACACACACACACACACACACACACACACACACACACACACACACACACACACATATATATATATATATATGTATGTGTGTGTGTGTGTGTGTGTGTGTGTGTGTGTGTGTGTGCGTGCGCACGTGTGTGTATGTGTTTGTGCAAAGCTCTGATAGGGAAGTAACATGAATATCGTAAATTATGCAAATTGATTATTTTCAATTATCTTTGATTGCATGGATCTCATTGTACTTTTAAAACTTCACACACGTCTGTATATGTTTGTGTGGGTTGACGTTGTTAGTTGAAAGGAAAGTCATATATAAAATGTACACAAATAGATCAATTCAAGCTGAATTTACAATTTAATTAAAATCATGTAAATTATTTACCGCACGTAATGCACAATGCAAAGTTATGTAGTATTGTATAGTAAAATGTACACAGTTTCAACCACTGGCGTAAATGATTATATTAAATTTTAACCTTTTTAACTGTAGGCTGTACTGTTTCAAACTAGATTTCTAATTGCGGTTAGTAGAACATAGCCGTTTTATTTATTTGTGGAGTGATAAATGATTAAGTCATCTTAAGTGATATTTAAAGACACAATGTTAACATATACAAATTTATACTGCAAGAAATCGTCAAATTATTGGTCTACATAAATTATGAACTGAGAATGAGAAAGATGTGGTTAATTGTGGCAACAGAGAATTTAATAAAAAATGTGCATTGTTAGTAAACACTTGAGTAACAAAATAGAGAAATATAGAATACACTTGGGATCCGTTTATTTCTGAAAACAGCCGCCCGAAAATAACTCAGTATACATATACGCTTAATGTAATTAAAAGAAACTTGGACACATAAGTACAATGGAGATGTATGTATGTATGTATGTATGTATATATATATATATATATATATATATATATAT
>NC_068988.1:36279255-36289493 GCF_001194135.2 Octopus bimaculoides
ACTCACAAAAGGCAAAAACAAGAAGAAAAAACAATGAAAACTAACCATTCCGAAGGTTAACTATAGACGCGTTTCTGGATTATGAGTGGTACTCAGTTTCCTTCATCAATACGATATTCCAGCAGTAAATTCGACTATGCTAGCAAACTGTGCAAGCATGAACGAGTAACATTCCACACCGACACAGATCTGAAAGCATAACCGAATATATATATTTCAACCTTGTGGAGGCGCAATGGCCCAATGGTTAGGGCAGCGGACTCCTGGTCATAGGATCGCAGTTCCGATTCCCAGACCGGGCGTTGTGAGTGGTTATGGAGCGAAAACACCTAAAGCTCCACGAGGCTCCGGCAGGGGATGGTGGCGAACCCTGCTGTACTCTTTCGCCACAACTTTCTCTCACTCTTTCTTCCTGTTTCTGTTGTGCCTATAATTCAAAGGGTCAGCTGTGTCATGCTGAATATCCCCGAGAACTACGTTATGGGTATACGTGTCTGTGGAGTGCTCAGCCACTTGCACGTTAATTTCACGAGTAGGCTGTTCCGTTGATCGGATCAACTGGGACCCTCGACGTCGTAAGCGACGGAGTGCCAACAACAGCATATTTCAACCTTACCCTAGCTAAGAAATTATTTATGCTCCTCCCCATTATTCCTGGCCAAGACAGCATCATGTATTTATGTCATTTAGGATCTTATCTCTTTTTCTATTTTTAGGTTTTTTCTTATTCCCCTTTTACGTTACTTCTTTTATTTCCTTTTTTTTATTTCTCCCATTTCTTTATCCCAATTCCTTTATTTCCTATATTACCTTATTCCAACCCTACTAAACCTTTTATATGCATCTTACTTTATTATCCGTATTTTTTCTTATATTTCCCTCGATTTGACTTCTATTATTTTTGTATTTTATCTTTTATTTTATATTGTTTTTTTTATTCGTATTTTATATTGTGTTAGCCTCTAACTTCTTTCTTTCTTGATCCTCTCTTTCTATCTCATATACGCTAGTTATATTTCATTTATCATTCACTCTACTCTGGATTGTGGTACAATATGGAAAGATTTTTGAATACCGAGGAACTTTTATGGAGATATAACAATTTAAAGGATAAGCATATTACAATAGATAAAACTAAGAGAACTTTTTTTTCCTCTTTCTCTCTCCTTTTCTTTTTTCTTTGTGATTTTTTCTTTGTGATGTAATCTGGGACTGAATATGTTTGCGGCTGAAGATAGCTTTAGACCATACTTTCTATCAATTATATACTCATATAATGATGCAACGACTGTTTGTGTATAAAGCTTGAAACACGTGTACCGCGGAGTACTTTGTGTTCTATTTTCATTTTACGTTTGAATATATGTGTGTGTGTGTATGTGTGTGTGTGTGTGTGTGTGCGTGCGTGTGTGTATGTATATATTTGTTGATCTTATTATCATGGAACAGTACACACACACACACACACGCCCCCCCCCCACATATATATATATATATCGAAAGACATATAGACAAACAACGAGCACTATTCCGTGATGGTAAGATCAACGAAAGAGTAGTCCATGTGGTGAGACATTGATATTATTTAATAAACACAATATAAATCTTAACGAGCTACAATTAGTTTCATGCAATGAAGAACTACTCTGACACCATTTTTTAAGACGCCTGGTGTTTACATGTAAACCTCAGGTTGTGCCCAAATGGCATAACGAAAAAAGACAAGGAGAATGTACATGTAAAAGGTGGCAGGTTGAAAAACCCGCAAAGTAAAAAGAAAACAGAAAAATGCAAAGGAGGGTAATTAGAATTATGTCCCCATTCACCGTAAATTTATAACGCTGACAGAATAGCAGCCTAGAGTCTGAAGTACGCTTGCTCAATCTGGAGAATGTGGCAGTTTCCAATACGCCAACAGGAACTTTTCTATATGTTTACTACCGTTGAAAATGTCAGATTTGGAATTCGAGAGTGCGGTACAGTTCCTAGACGGGAAAAGGATCCTTGTTCTTTCATTATTTTGATCCGTTGAGATATGGCGTGTGCGTTCGGGTTCGTGGGTTTTGGGGTGTTTCAATGTATTAGTGTATTTGTATTCTCGAATCTGTATGCGTGTAGAAGTGTTAAATGCATTATTGATGTACAGGTATGTCAACCTTCGAAAATAATGTAGAAATTCCCGGAGAAGAAATAAAAGATATTGTGACATATCAATTACCCCTAATTTTGATCCAGTTTTCACGCAAAGAAATTGAGGCTAGCTGTAAGCTTGTCACCAGTCTGTTTTCGTTTTATATCCCTTAAGTGCGATTTGTGTGGTACATTTAGGTTGTGAGTATTGTGGAAGGTGAGACTGCGTGGAGGTAGGTGGGCATCTATAAATCTGAAGGTTATACATTCTTGAGAAAATACTGCATACAAGACGAAAATAGGAGGCATGTCAATATGTGATAGAGAAAAGTGAAAAAATTAGAGCTTTGGTTGTATTTAGTAAATGGAACAATTCAGGGTTCTGCTGCGTAAATACTGTAAGCATACTTTTTTTTTTGTTATAATCAAATTTCATTTTTCTTGGTAGCTGAATTCACATTCCGGAAACGTCGTAGCATCGACTACTGTTTGAGGCATCTTCTAATACTTGCGATTAAACATCTTGCTTTGATAAACAAAGTCTGTACCACCCTGTTCCAAATTTATCAAAGTATGATATATATATGTATATATGTATGTATTCGTATACATATGTAAATATATGTATATGTATATATATATATATATATATATATATATATATTTATATACATATTTACGTACAAACATACACATGTATAAAGAGAGAGATATATAGATAGATACATTGATACATACATACATACATACAGGCATGCTATATATAATGTAATCGTGCGTGCATCTATGTATATGTATGTATCTATGTATATATTTATCAATGTATGTTTGTACGAATGCGTGTATTTAGTATCTGCTATTAATGAGATTTATTCGTCTACTGATAAAATTCATCAAATTTTTATACGCAAATATATTTCTACATATATATCTAGATGTGCATCATAATTCGGTGGTAGACACATTAATTTCTAAACAGTTTTCACGTATTAATCACTAAGATCAAATTTATAATGTTGTAATCCTTTTCTCAGCTAGCAATAAGAGCGACAATAATGTGAAATAAAAAATAACAATACTACTACTACTACTACTACTACTACCAAAAATAATATTAATATTTTAGTATTATTTATTATTATTATTATTACTATTATTATTATTATTATTATTATTATTATTATTATTATTATTATTATTATTATTATTATTATTATTATTATTATTATTATCCTTTTTACAGAGGAGGAGCAAGATGATGATGTTGATGATGATGACCATCATGAGCATCATTATCATCATCAGTAGCTGCAGCAGCACCAGCAGTAGAACTTGGAACAGCGTTCTGAGCAGCAGTAGCGACTATAGATAAAATAAGAACATTAATTCTGAAGATAATGATATAAAGATACCCATATTCTCCGATTTTCTCAATATCATGTAATTTTTTTTAATGTATTCATATGGTTGCGATGTATTCGTAACGTTTACTTCTGGAATATATATTCCAGAGATTCGAGGAAAAGTTTTATAGAAAAATAAATGGAAGGCAAATCCGGAATTAATGAATATATCATTATAGAATATGTTATAACACTGTGTAAGACAATATTTGTCTTTGGGTAGCAACTGTTGCTCTCTAATTTCCTTTCGCCTAGAAATTATGAACATTGTGTAACATTTCCTTCAGACTTTGCTTTTGTTACAATTATTCAAACTCCACATAATTCCTCACGACACAGCTATGATGTTCCTCCACTACTCCTACCCATGATCAGAGATGTTCATCATGTAAAACAACTAAGGGGCTTGCTAAAGTCGTTAAGGTCAAGCAACAGACAAGCAAATCTGTGGTATTGAGTCGAATATTTTCTATAACAATATTATTATAACATTTGTTATAACGGGCAAATCAAGCAGTATCTAAACGGAACGTTCAGAGGTTGATTAGAAAAAAAATCAGCCAGATCACAGTCGCCCTTCTACGTCAGCAAAGGATTCTGAATTGATAGCGTTTTCATCAGGGAGTGAATCTGGAAATAGATCAGCAGGCGAATATGAAGTTTTTCCAATTCCATTTTCCATGAAGCGAAAAGACTCAGCAAAAACGTAAGTTCAAAAGATCAATAAACTAAAGAAATACCCAGAACTAGCTTCTGCCTCTGGTCGCACCGTTGTGTCAGACCGTACTGCTGATCTTCTTACAAGTTCGGTCACCAGCAACTTAACGGCAAGGACATCTGGTGAATGATCTTTCGTTATAGACAGATCGAAGGTAAGGCTGAAACGATCCATCAAACGTAAATCCCAGCAGCAGGAATGCCACACAAACCCTTATCTGCTGCCGTGTATTTTGATGGAAGGATGGAAACAACCCTCATAAGTGAACAAATGGTAAAAAAATTTCGTAAGAAAATGATTGAAGAATACATTTCATTGATAGAAGAACTTGAGTCCTGCTATCTTCGGGGTTTTGCTGTTAAAACGGGTTCTGCAAAAGTCATTTCCAATGGTTTGTTGAATTATTTGGAGACCAATGTGATAGTAACCAATCACATGATAGCTGTAGGTTGCGATGGTACTGCAATCAGTACAGGACCTAAAGGAGGCGCCATGAGACTTTTGAAGGATAAACTGAAGAAGGCATTGCTTTGGTTTGTGTGTCAGATCCGCGCAAATGTGCTTCTATTGAGCCATCATATTAACGTTCACGACAGGAAAACTACCGATTCTTGGGCCGATTGATAAGAGACTGAAACGATGTGAAACACTAAGTGTTGTGAGATTTAATGAGATTCCAACGGACTTACCATCAGTAGACAGAAGCGATCTCATCACTGATCAAAAATACATACTTGATATCCACCAGTCTATTTCTGAAAGGAAATATTCATCTGAAATGGCATTAAGGAATCCCGATAAAATTGCGCATTCTCGATGGTTTACGTATGCTACGGTTGTATGTTGCCACCGAGAATCCTTCTAACACAATGAAATTAATTGTTGATTACATAATGAAAGTTCATGGGACAATGTGGTTCGCAATTAAGAGCATCTCTTCCACAGACAATTGGGCTCTAAATGTGTTCTTAGGCGATTGAGTATTCGAGAGAAATGGATCAAGCGGTATAAGACATTGTACGTCCAACGAATGCTTTCCTTGCGCACCTACAAAATATTTTACTGGTCGTGATAAATGAGGAACGAACCATATTCGAGAACTAGCATGGAGACGCATAAGGCAAGTTCGAAGACAGTATAAAGGGAAATCTGTGCAACCTTTCAAAATTCCTATCCTAGACTTTGCTGCCTCAAGCTACATGGACATAATTAACTGGCAAGACACTATTGTTACTGAACCATCTCTAACACAGGCATTTTACGCGATGGAGAAATTGATACCTTTATTCAACAGCGGCATTTGATTCAACTGGAAAAATTACCGTGCCACAGCTGTGGAGTGATGTGTAGAACTCGTGACAGAAGCATCATCTAATATTTGCGGTGAGAGCAGTCGAGACGGTTTCATTAGGAATCGAATCTTAACAAGAGAAAAATTCAGGTCTTCGAGACAAAAAAAGGACTTCAAATTGAATAATAATACACCAATAATCAATTAGAATTATTTAGTTTTAGCTATTTTGAACATAAAAAACAATTAGCATTTTGTCGTTTTAGGAATTTCTGAAGCAACAAATCTTTGACTGTTCCATTCTTTATTTCAGAGTGAGATGCTAATTCTCGTCTACGAAAACAATTAATTGGCTTTATTACTGGAACGAAAAGGAATGCACTACAATGATTCGTATTATTTAGTTACATGGAATTATTTCGAATAAATTCGAATTGCTAATTATTTTTATCACCAAAATTTGTCAAGAACCAAAAATTGGTTTACATGTAGTTTTATTCTAATGTGTGTAATCTAGACCTCATATAACACATATATTCGGTGACCTTGTATTAAGAAGAATAAAGAAAATAAAGACTAAAAGTCTATTTATTGCACTTAATTTCGAAATTTCAAGTGAGTTGCGGATCTTGAAGATATAAACATTAGTGTTTGAGATTTTAACACTGTTTTTTATAAAAGATTTAGCAAAAGAAAATCGATTCGTAATAATCAATGTAAAAAAATAAAATGGGGAACCACAAACGTGGTATGAATTGATTTCTCGCTCATTATTCAAAATTTCATATGGGTTGCGGAATCTGAAGATGGAAATTTAAGAACTTTAAATTTTAACACAGTTGCTTCGAAGAAAATTTGCAATAGAAAATATATTTTTAAGAACATATTTCGAAAATCTGTGTAAAACGTACCTTTTTCGCTCCAACTTACGGTATACCCTTAGGAAGTGCTGCAGGATGACTTCGTCTGTGATTTCTTTGTTTGCTTTTCGCAAAGCTCTTTTAAAAGTGACCAGAAAACGCCCTGCCTTTCCATTTGATCTGGAATAAGGCGCTGTCATTTTATGTTCTACCCTGAACATTTCGCAGAATTTTCTAAATTCACTGGACACAAATTATGTTCCATTATCAGATACAATCACGTCTGGGATGCCAAATCTTGCGAATAAATCGTGCAAAAAATTTATTAGTTTCGGAGTCTTCTGCACTTAACAATTTCCGGCCATTTTGTAAAACTGTCAACAACTACTATTTAACAGCCCCCCCCCCCCCAACAATCGCTATGTAGACTTAACCATGGACTTTTTACTTCTGGCAAAGATTTTTTTGTTTGTTTTTGTTTCAGTTTCCTGCAGTTTCTTGTAAATCACGGATCTCTTTCTCTCGGAGGCGCAATTGATCCAACTGAAGGAGAAGAAATAGTAAACTGACTGAATTCTCGCTTGTTATACATGGGTTTATCTCCTGCTGTATATCGTGTTTTTTGTGAAACACTTTATCCGTCTCCGACTCTTTCATGCCGGTTTTATCTCTAAACAATCTCTGCATTGAATTTCTTCTGTGTCGTGCCTTACTTTTAATATCATATCACCCTCTACTGACAGTTTCTGGAGAGTTATATCCCTGTTCATTTTCAGCTTTGCAAGAATTTTCGTTCTGACTTCACCGTCGTTTTTAACAGTAATTCCTTGAGCAAAAATCAGGCACTGGAACGAGTCTGGAGTTCGTTTATCTAGTTTAAATCTCTCGCACTCTCTGTTCACTCTACCCGCATATGTTGTAACGTCTTCCTCATCGCTTTTCCCGGTGTTCAAACACTTCCAACGTATGTTGAACAACGATGTTTTTTCAGTAAACATCCTGCATAAGATGTCAACTGTATCTGTGAACTTTATGTTAGAAACTTCTTTAGGCAATAAAAGTATTTTTCGTGCTCTGTCGCACCCAATTTCTCATAATTCGATGCGTTTTCATTTCACCTGTCCAGTCTTGGCATTTTTGCCTCCTTCTTCCGGGTCACATTTAAATTCATTTATTGAATTTGTTACATGGTCTAGGGAAAATGTATTTTCCGGTTTTGTTACCAACTTCATTAGTTGTAGCATTTGTTTCTGTAACATACATTTTCTTGATGTTCTTTGAGTTGTTTTTGCAACTCAACTAAACCCACTAACAAGTTTTCCGTGAATTTACGGACTTTCCCACTTGTCACGTGGGGAGGGATATACCATTTGACAACAACAAAAATAGGCATTCATTTCTGAATTTACCGTCACAATAAAGACTTTTCAGTAAACTTTCCCCCAAAAGAAGTAAACTTGAGTATGTATAATGTTGATTAGTTCACAATGGCAACCGTTCAATGTGTTTGAAATGCTTATATGCCTTGAAAGTTGCTATTTACTTAAACATAATACGAATTGCACTTTAGATATGAAATGAGAAGTATATGTTGGAAAGCATCTTAGGATTAACTTCTTTCACATATATAGGCAATAACCTATTTTGCATAATTAAAGCGAAGCCCCGCGTCTGTGGTTGATCTTGGTGTTACTATTGTTGACAGCACATTACATTGGATCAAATATAGTAGAGTTCTATAAGCGAGGACAGTACAAACGTGAGCATTTCTTCCATTATTAGACGTGTACGGATTCGAATTACTACATAAAATATACCGTTTCATTTTTCAACATATATATTAATATTAATCAAAAAGATGCGGTAACTGATATTTGTGGAAATGTAAAGACAATATGGAAACCCCCTACCTGCATTCTTCTATATGAAGTGCAAATTAGATGTTATTCTTTTCGAACGATACATCGTATTCACTAAAAATGACATATATGTAAACAAAAACAGCATGTACTTAACAAATTTGCTCAGTCGCCGTTCATACATACATATATACATACATACTACGTACGTGTACCTACGTATATACATGCATATATATATATATATATATATATATATATATATATATATATATATATATACACGTATACATACACACAAATATACATATATAACTTTATACATATATGTTTACATACATTTTTATATAATATAATATAATATAATATAATATAATATAATATACGATTTTCTGTCATTGATTTGTGTGTAAAACTAAGCAAGTGAAAATGTAAACAAATATATTTACCGTAACATTTTCATAGATGAACATTTGTCTTGTGAAAATATTTTTGCACTTTTACTTTCATAAATAGATATATAATATAAATATTTATGCCATACGTTTAACAGTATCAAACTTCATTTATTCAGAAAATGTTTGTGTGTGTAAGCGTACAAAAAATTACTGCATATTCAACGCTTTCTTATTTCCACTCGTAATGTGAATTTTTTTAACATTATTAGTACGACCCATGTTCAAATCTCCGAAAACGCAATGTAAACCACTTAAAATAGATGAAAATTTAAGCGAGAAATTTCTCCAAGTAATGAAAGAAATCAGTAAAACAAAATTCCATCTTAGCACTAGAACTTTCATGGATTTACCATACAATATACAATGGAAGAAGAAAAGAGATTGAATAAATCTCATATCACTAGCAATGCAAAAAAATTGAGATAGTGCTCCAACGAAAACAAATAAAGAATAGTTCACTACATACAGAAATATACCCAAAATAAACCCAGTTCTCTGATAAAATGACGAATAAGCTATGTTTGGCTTAAGAACTTTAAGATCAGAGAATTCATATTTTGGAATACGATATAAAACCATTTGAAAGCAGAAATATACGAACCTCTTATAACTTCGACCTCACTGAACTTATAGTTACTTCAACTCAGTCCAGTACAGGAGAACTTGAACGATACTAAGTAAATCTGGAGTCAAATATTATTCCTTGATACAGATTTTTGCATTTATTCATTGAAATGGCTTTTATACTAAAAATTTGTAGAATAAGTGATTATTTCTTTTTTGTTAAGTGGATGTGAAATCTTGTGAGAACACACCAATATATCTATAATAAAAATGTAATGTGAAAATCATTTTGTATTTTCATTTGATGTTACACGCACGCACACACACACACACACACACACACACACACACACAGACACACACACACATATGTACATATATGTACATATATGATAGATAGATAGATAGATAGATAGATAGATAGATAGATAGATAGATAGATAGATAGATATACAGTAATCCCTCACCATATCGCCTTTCACCTATCGCAGCTTATTATTTAAGCTTTCGTCAATTCCTTTGTGGTGTTTTTTTGCATTTATAATAAAATATATATCTATACAAATTGTGAAAGTAATCAAAAAAATATACAGTACAGTGCTGTTTCTACTTCGTGGATTTTCACTTAGCGCGGGTTTTTTGGAACGTAGCACCCGCGATAGTCGAGGGATCACTTTATTTCATTCTGATGTTAAAATATGACTTGTTTTAT
This sequence comes from Octopus bimaculoides, assembly GCF_001194135.2. Classification (NCBI taxonomy): domain Eukaryota; kingdom Metazoa; phylum Mollusca; class Cephalopoda; order Octopoda; family Octopodidae; genus Octopus; species Octopus bimaculoides. The sequence continues at coordinate 36,289,251 of NC_068988.1, forward strand.
TCACACAAGCGTATAATATGAATCAATATGTAGCGCATCTTAAAATTTTAATTATTATTCGTAATAGAAACACACACACACACACACACACACACACACACACACACATACTCACCCTCACACACACGTATGTATATATAAATATGTATATACACGAGGTGGTGTGAAAAATTCCTAGCTTTGGGTAAAAGGCAATACAGCAGGATCAGTTAATTATGATTTTATTCAACCTACCCCCCCCCC
>NC_068988.1:36289531-36294777 GCF_001194135.2 Octopus bimaculoides
CCCCCCCTCTTAGATTCAAACACTTATTGCAGCGGCAACAGTCCTTCAGTCTTTATAAGGTCTTTAAAAGACTTCGGAAGGTTGGGCGTCCAACCAGTACTTTCACGATACTCTTGAAGCCGGGAACAGTTCAGCATCAAAGATCTGATATCTCTCTGAGCATTATTCAGTTGCGTGGATAATGGGAACAGGGCGATACATAATAGTAATGGTGATTATGTGTCAGGATGAAAGATACCAAAGGCGATATTGATGTCTTTTGAGGTGTTATATTCTTGTGTATGGTTTAAAACGAGGATGGTTCTCCATGAATTATGATTACTTTTAAAAAGTTCATAATTGTTGGAGCTGTCTCGTAAATTTGCAGGGCCTTGATGGTCCATGTATGGAGGGCACTGTCAAAAGCCTTATTATTATTATTAGTAGTAGTAGTAATAGTAGTAGTAGTAGTAGTAGTAGTAGTAGTAGTAGTAGTATTATTATTATTATTATTATTATTATTATTATTATTATTATTATCATCATCATCATTATATCTTGTTTTTAGCATTGAGCTCTATTATTATTATTATTATTATTATTATTATTATTATTATTATTATTATTATTATTATTATTATTATTATTATTATTTTTATCGTTATATTTTAAAAAGGATTGACGTAACTCTTCACAAAGGTAAACAGTTAAGACGAAGAGCGCGATTCGATTGTAAGATATTTGATTAGTTGAACGAGATTTCAACAGTACGTCTGTCTTTGTCAAGATGAATATAAGAAGTGATAAAAATCCAAAATTACAGAAATTTAAACGTAAACTATGAACGAGAACCACCAGCGTTCACACGTTGATGGAATGACATCATCAGTTTTTAAGTTACAATTTTATAACAGGCGAAAAGAAAATGACAGAAGAAAATAGAAAAAGGAAGACAACAGAAATAAAGGAAAGAAAAGAGAAAGAAGAATATCTAATCAAACAGTTTTGTATAAATTTGATGATATTCTCCGGTCATTTTATTCATTCCTCCAGGGCTTGATGTTAATAACCCACAAACATATTACTCCTCACACATTCTGAGAAGTGAAAGTGGAGCAGATTCAGAATATTTTCTGAGAATATGCACTTTTAAGTCTTCTTCAGGATTGCAGCAGCTTGAAACGAAATGTTCAGCAAGTTCTGTCGAACTACTGTTATTGTGCCTGACGTCGAATCTGTGCCCATTAAACCTTTTGTTTAATTGTTCTGTTGTGCAACCAACATAAATTAAGTTGTGTTTCGTGCATTCTGCAACGTACACCAAATGGGAATCTTTACATGTTCCCTCCTTCTGTATAAATCATAACATTTCTGTTATGATTTCTGATGGAATTCACTTCACTCATCTTGTTGCACAATGAACAGGGCTTTCTTCTCTTGTGGCTGTTCTTTAAGGTACAGCGTGCTGATACCCCAATGTTCGTTTTCTTGGAGTCAGATATATAGGTCAGTAATTCTCTTATATTCTGATTCCGTCTAAAGGCTACAATGGTCGGCTGAGGAAATATCTGTTTGAAACGAGGATATTTATTCGCCACATGCTGATAACTTTCATGCAACATTTTTGAAATGCCAGCGAAATGTCGGTGCCAGCTAATCACTAAAGGAATTCTATTATCTATTGTATTGTGTTTGCTAAAATTATACGTGTAGTTTCACTATATTTGCTAATCTTAGCTATTTCATTTGCTATTTCCTTTAATCGTAAATCGTCCACAGCCAGCAGAGTAAGATGGCACTTGTTTACTGGTTATGCTTCAAGAACCCTGCGAAGAATTCTTGCAGTTCCAAGTAATGCTGGTTTTTGTAGGTTTTCCACCCTCACACTACTATCAGTCTTTTTGAGCCATGTTGGTAGTTGAGTGCTGATACTTCCACGTACGCCAAATAACTATAATATCACGTCTATTCTCCTCATTGACCACAACCTTCGTATTTCTAACTTCAAATCATCATAGTTGTTTATTTTTTCTTCTTACTCTTTGATCTTGTGGTCTCCGAGACATGCTATGTCAATTATCGCTGTCTCCAATATTACACTTTTCTGAACATGTTTTACCCTCATGTTGATTCCATCAAACCTGGTTGCTAATGCTACCATTACCCTCACAACTACGAGGATGACAGTTACTTTCATCAGTGCCCACATTGGTGAATTTTGTCTTTTCGTTTCTTGTATTTTTCAATTTTCACAGTTTTGTCACCCACACGTGCTTACCCTGGTATGGCAATATTTATGATCTTGGTTTCCCTCTTTTTATGCACTACAACAATTTCTGGTGTCCGAGCCTCTATCACTGATTGACATTGGATCGTAAAATCCCATACAAACTTATATTCATTATTTTTTATGAAGCCTTCTGTTATATGTTCTTACTATTTCCGTGTTCTTTCAAGAGCTTACTTCTCACACAGTCTCCAGTGAACAGACTTACCCACATTATCGTTCCTTATATTGCATTATATTTGGACCAGTTGGCTACACGCACAATACGTGACATTGTTTCGTTTGTTTCTGTCACAGATCTGACAAAAGAGCGATTCCCTGATGTTATCTATTTGGAACTTGGCGTAATTATTTCTCAGAGCTTGTTACTGGGCACAGCATATCATTGCCTCAGTAAATCCTTTCAGATCACTTTTCCTTAGCCGTGGACACCTCTAGGTGTTAGTCTTGTTTTCCTCTTCAATTCCTCTAAGGTTTTGCCTATGCATAGTTTTTATTTATCTTTATCATCATCGTTATGGTCGTTGTTATTGTTGTTGTTTATGTTATTATAATCTTCATCAGTATTATTCAAATTTGGTGGTGGGGACATTTTAGTACAATTTCACTAGATTTCGTTTGTGGAATAATTTCATTAACATCTAACTCAAGTGATACCTCTCTTCACTATATATTCCATTCTCTCTGTTAGATGCATTTCCTCAATATTGCTCGTATCTGAGAGCAGGTTGAAATGTTGACATTAATTACTATTGCTCGGGTTATCTTATTAGGTAAGATTTGCAATATCATATATGTCATATCGTAAAGTAATAGTTTTGAATTTAAATTTACAGATAAATTATAGTAAATAAGAAGCATCACATCGCTGCGAAAATACCTTAATGAAACAATCTGGCTTTGAGTAACCAACATTCTTACCAGAACACAAAAGTAAAGAAACCTGAACCTAAATAATGAGTTAAACTGGAATTATTCAAAACTTACTACTTAACAAGATTTAGAGAATGAATGTTTCATCTCAAAATAAATGGGAAACATATTCAAAATATATTTGGTATGTCAAAAGCACTAGTGTATATCGAATGCTAAACCGTTTGCAAAATTTATATTGCTAGACGCTGTGTATATATAAATTGTTTAAACGATAAGAAAGTTAAACAAATTGTTTGCATGCAGTTGTTGAGAGGAGAAAGAATATAGATCTTACACATAATATGGTTTCTTTTCAGTATCTGTGCAGTAAGAAGGAATTTATTATTAATTATGTGGCAATGTTTCGAGTAATTTTGTGATTGAATGTAGATTGAAGTTTTATGCAAAATGTGCTATATTCGTGCGTTTTCAATTATGTTATCATTCAGTAAGCGAATACAAAGAGCATATGTCACTTCGTTGGACAAAAGAGTTATATTTAAAGCACGATTAATGTTTAGGTTTCCAAAATATATTTATAACCAAGGTAAATAACGTTGACGCATAGAGAATTAGCGAAATTAGTGAATTACATGAGGTCACTCATAATGCTCAAATATGAATACTCTTCATGTCTTGGGACAGTGCAGGTAATACATATACAAACACTTTAAAATCTACTTAAAAATATAGCTTATCAGTATAATAAAGAAACACTCAGTCGGCAGCACGCTGGAAGTATTTTGCTCGTGTCCCTGTACTGTGTAGTAATTACAATGGATCAAAATATACCTATCCAAGCTTCCAGAGTACATTTACCATCCTTTTATATTGTGTCCTACTCGACACTGCAAAGATGAAAATATGCAAAATGTTCCTGGAAATCTTATACAATTTGTGAAGTCTTCAAATTCTCACATCATAAATCGGCAAAAACTATCGAACCTGAGTGTAAATATATTTATCTTAATATTCTGGGATAGTTTTAAATGACCCCGTATACTATCCATAAATATTCAACAGATAATAATATAGGTTTATATAAATTATATAGAGCTGAGTGAATTCCATCAGTATGGGAAGCAGGTTCAGTTTTAGATATCGTAATTTTAATATTGTAATTGTTACACACGGTGGGATCGTTCCTCCAGTTGCTTTGGTTACATAGATGCATGTTTAGTTAGAAATTAAGTACTATAATTAAAGGTGATCTTCACTAAGTTTGAGACAATTATTTCTAACCAAGTGGTAAGTATTCTGTAGGAATTCTAAGGCGTTATTACATTATATCAGAATTAGTTATTAGATTTCGTTCGGGTAATTGACTGCTTCTGAAGTTATTAGCTTTCCTATGCAGAGTGGTACTATTCTATGTGAACTGCAGATTACAAAATATCTTTTACATTCGTGCACCACAATAAAAGCAATAATGATATCATTAGTTCACTCTCGTTTATAGATAACACGTATTCTCCGCATATACAAAAATGCATTGACATTGTGATCGAATACGTTTTAGCGTCATTTTTTCAGTAATATATTTGTGAACTACTACAAACACACGTATGTTACCAACAACATCCTACCCACGTATTCTGAAAATGTACACCTTATAAAAGTAAAGCTTATGTAACATGAGGCTATTACTTCTGCTCATGAGGTACATTTGATTCCATTATATTGTACCCTAGTCACTAAGGAGTTGTGCAGAAGCAAGCCGAAACGATCGTTGCGCTCAATAAAGCTCCTAGTACTCTCTATCTTGAGTATCAATTATTTTATATATATATATATGTATGAGCACGTGCATGTGTGTGCACGTGCCTGTATTTGCGTTTATGTTTGTGTATGTGTGTGTCTGTGTGCATGTGTATGTGTTTGTGTGTCTGTGTTTGTGTGTTAATACACAAGAGATTATATTTTAACATAGTCAATGCTGACATCGCATCATTTTGAGCCTTAAACCTACACATTTTTAAGAGGAAATCATTATGTATATATTCACATACAAACATATATACATATATATATATATATACATAATATATATATATATATATATATA
>NC_068988.1:36294841-36299631 GCF_001194135.2 Octopus bimaculoides
TGTGTGTGTGTGTGTGTGTGTGTGTGTGTGTTTGTATAATATGACATGACAAACATTTTACCACATAATTAATATATAGTAAATTATGCATATGTTATGCACATATGTATGAAAAAAAATATTCTGCCAACTCCATATTTACAAACATCAAACAAATGTCGTATGAATTATGTATTCATTTCTACGAATGTAATATATGATAATTACGACAAATATTATCGTTGTATATGATTGTTTCAGAGTTTATGTGCAACCAGCCTGGGAAAGCAGAACGAATTGAGATGAAATTTTCCTCTGATGTTAACAATCTTAGAATTATATATTCATTACAAAGTAATATTATGGAAGTTATTATTTGCATTGATTTTAAACAGAAATGGAATGAAAGATATGAATAAGAGGTAAGTATGTTGTTTTTGCTTCTTTTTTTTTTTTGTGGTCGTCATTTAGCTCCTTGTCATATCTCATAGAGCATACCTCTTAAAAATAACACACTCGCTCAGAAGACCCGGTTTTATCTTCAGAAATAGAGTCTCTAAGATTGCCTTCTATATGACCTTTCCTAAAATCTGTATTTAACAGAGAAATATTTGCAGTTCTTAGCAGCTACAACGAGACTATTATTTTTCAATCAATCAAATATTGATATATATATACTCATGTAATCGATGATGACACAATTTAATAGGTGTCAGCTTTAATGAATGTAACAAACCTGGGCACTACCATGACGAATCTACTTAATATCGACGGATTCCATCTTCCAGGATAATCTAGAAAATGTTCATACATTATTATATGCAATATATTTTAAGTTATTCTAATAGGTTCTTGGTTGTGTCTCGTTTGAATTGTTTTATTTCGAAATATTCTATTTACCAACAGGCTATGTTTTTATAACTTATATCTTATCCTTCTAGAGTTTTGATAATACTAACACACCTTCAGCATTACATTTTGAAATAGCGAATATTTATTGTGAGGTTGCTTCATCCTATTATTTTTTACGTAAGTATTGGCTAAGATATTGTTTAGTTTTACTCAGTAGGATTGTAATCTTATGTTATAGACATTGTTTGGCACACTACACTTGTTTGCAAGGTCATTTGTTTACTCGTTATTATGTATAACATATTTTGCAGGCGTAGAATAATGAATCTGATGCATAAAGGAGTACTTAGAAGTAACAGTCGAAAGCTCATTAATATGGAAGCAAAATGAGTACAAATGAGAAAGAACTTTGATGATCTTTCCAGTTGTTAAAAAAACCTTGTTGGGATGAATAGATGGCACATACAGCAGTGAATGTGTCTCACAACAAGCAATTAATCTAAATGGTTTATGACTTGAGTATATAGGCTAGAATGTACTCTAAACAAATCTGAAGCTTCCTCGGTGATTGTCATTGATAACGGCCATTAAATACTCCAAAATTGCGATGTATGCGACTCTGTGGAGATAAAGATTCACAGTGAGGTTTCCGGCTGTTACTTAAAAAGGAAAACAGCTAAAGATAATAAATGGTGGAAATGGGGCAGTGTTTTACAAATGTGTCCATCATAAATGAAATGTTGACTTCAAGATGTAATGTTTAATGTTTAGCTGCGTTTGTAGACGCGGGTGGAGTATAACTGTCAACGTTCTGCCCTATGAAGTAACATATAAGGATACTATGGAGAGTTCATTTGAGACAAGTGCCTCCTATTCAAGATGAGAGGTATTAAAAAAAATCACTATGCAAGTATTATGAATGATTTAGAAAAGTGTATGTTCTGATTTGAAGTTATAGCGGACAGGTAACAACTTCAGTATTCTCCATGAGTATGTGTGCGGTAAGGAAAAAGATAAATTAGAATTCTTTTTCCACTGATTGTGTTAAATAGAATGTAGAGTGAAATATTAAAAATAGAAAGTAGTATGTAGGGTGAAATATTAAAAGGATAACTACTGATTGTTATGCCCATTATCATAAGTTAACCAGTCGTTACAATTTAAAAGTGTGATAGTTCAAGAACGAATTGAGATAATACACTTCTTAAGAGAATTTTCAATGATGTGGACAAGGGGATGGGCATCTATAGGATCTGTAGGCTACTCACTATTAGGAAATGTTTCTCACATCTCTCAATTCATAAGTAACATCTACAGAAATCGAGGCGTAATTAGTTGCATGAGTATTTGCAATCTTTATGATGGGAGCAAGCTGCTCGCTCTACTTTAATGAAATAAAGGTAAGGTTTATTCATTTTGATTTGGCAACGGTAGATGTTTGCTAATTTAAACGAACTGATGCACAAATACACGCACATATACTTATACTAACTAATACTGCACACACAAATTCATCGCCTGAGGTTCTCGTTCAACTATTTGATAATTCCTACTGCGTAAACTAAGAGCCTTAAAATGAGAAAATATAGTAGATACTATTGGATCATTGTGACGAGCTTAACATTTAATCTGAACATATCAGACCATGAATATTTCACCAGTACCATGGTATTATGACATTTTATTATTAGGAAGTGCATTAAAGTCGCATTTCCTTGGTTTTCTACGTCTTATACAGATGGATTTTGTACTTAGGGCGAAGGAAAATGTATAATATACTCAAAGCTATTAAATCAAGGCAGATGATTTTATTCTCTATTGAAAACATTTCCTTTACTCTTACGTCAGCTATAACGTTCAGAGAGAAAGAACGTGACAAGCGCATTAGATGTTCCCCTAAAATATAGGGCATTTATATATCTGTCAAAAGAATGCCAATTTTATCCATATTCCTTCTACAAATGAAGACAATTTATGCACAGTGTAGGTTATATAATCGCCAAATTATTGCTCAATTTATATCTAATCTTATATTGGCGTATACAGGTAAATTTAATAAATCACTTCCTTTGAGAATTGTTGTGAAGTTTAATACCTAACTCCATTATATGTTAATCAATTCAGACAGTTTAATTCATAGATCTTGCATCGTGGCATACTAACCAAAATGGAACGCAAAAGAAAAAAATCAATATTCTGGCAGCTGATATATAATGCCATGCAAGGATTTTAATGCATGAAAGATTTGCATCCAATGATGCTAAACGCTGTTCATTTTGCATTCTGTGTATCAAAAGTAAATAGAAAATTAAAACGGAGGTTAATATTCCGAATACTTCAATTTATTTATCTTCGTTCATAGCCTTTTCGGTTTCCACTTCACATAAACAGAGAATAATTTATTGTTATAATATATACATGAGTGCGATTATGCATGTATCTATGTATATGTTTGACTGTGTGATGATTTTATGTGTGTATGTATGTATGTAATCTAACGATAGACAACAAGGTAAAGGCGTTATTCATAATCATTAGACCCCGATTTCGAATTTGCCATGTGGCATCTTGGGTGTCACTTCCTAAAATTTTGGATTAACTCATACCACGAAAAGAATACTTGGTAGAGGAATAATTGCTGCACCACTAATTCAAAGGTCTAATCCTGCCACACTTTACCATGCTGATCAATCTAGAGAGTTGCATTAAGTATTTAACTACATAAACGGTAATTACTGGGGCCTGATCGTTTTGTTGCCGAAATAACCGAACAGAGTTGTAAATTATGACCGAATTCTAAGAGTCACATGAGTGCCATGTTCCACATATACTTATCTAATAGAGTGCTGAAAAGTTCCTAGCTTTGGATAAAAGAAATTACAATTCTATTCAACATATTCCCCTTTCAAATTCATACATTTCTTGCAGAAGTCCTTCAGTTTTTCTAAGTCCTGTAAAAGAACTCGGAAGGTTGGGTTTTCAACCAGGCCTTTCGTGATACCCTTAAAGCCAGACACTTTTCAGCACCCCCAACGTATTGGCTGATGGATTCTGAAATGGCACCCGCCTATATATTTGGATAAACGAAAATACAGGAAGATCAGTTAATTATGACTTCGTAATGCACAACCTCGTAATATACATAGTCTTAACAAAATGTTTCTTTTTTATATTTCGCATTTTTTTTACTAGGAGAAGCCAACGGAATGTATGTTTTGATTTAATGACATAATTCTGTTCAATGATATATTTCCACATAAAAGTTAGTACATATTTAAAAATTATATATTGTTGTGTTCCAAGGAGTATTTTCTGTATCTGAGAACTTTAGTTTTGTATGTTTATTTTTCTTACTTTGGACAACAATGATGTAAGTGTGTAAAAATATACACATATGAAATACACGTTTAATATAGCGAAATGCGATTTTACATTCTAAAAAGAACTTCATGCGCATAACAAATGTGTGTGTGTGTATACATACATGTATATTTATATATTGATTATTTATGTCTGTGTGTACCTGTATATATATATATATATATATTATATATAAGAGGGGCGTATGAAAAAAGTTTTCAGCCCCATAAAAACAAAACATAGTACAAGACTTCTGATGATTTATTTTTCAACATAATCCCCCCCTCGATGGCCGGTATGACAGACTGTAACAGTTACAGTCTGTCATACCGGCCATGATGAAATACCACAAGGTATAGAAAATACGTATTCGCCTTTATATATTTATATATTTAATCCTTTATATTGAACACTCAATATTTCATATATTCAATAAGACATATTCCATATATTCAATAAGACATTCAATACTTCATTTCATTGTACCATCCATCTTTTTTTATATTATATATTATATATTCGATATTCTATATCCCACATAAATTTTACAAGAATATAAATAAAAAACATAAAAAAACAGAGTTGGAACTCTTTTAAAT
>NC_068988.1:36299804-36300869 GCF_001194135.2 Octopus bimaculoides
AATATATATATACATATCTACACATATATATGTGTGTGTGTGTGTGTTTGTGTAATTTATATAAGTGTGTACTTGGAAACAATAATTTACAAGATACATTTAACTGCAGATATATCAAAGTTGATAATGTATTGTTGATTTAAACATACGTCCACTTTTCTCTATCACAAACCTTTTGGAATTCATCCAATCTTGCCCTTTACGAATATTTTCTCCTTCAAAACCTGATGAATCAAGACTGTCTGTATAATGTTTAACTTTAAACCGACTCTGTTAGATTTGGTGTCAAAAATGTCAGTCACCCACACCTAAAAAGACATCAATTATTCTGTAGATTCCGACACCTTCCTAACAAATGATTACTTGCTTATGACCTTAACAGGAGGATGTCAGCCGAACAATATATGTCGGCCGTGATTCTTTAGCTAAATTCACCTAATTTTCATATTAATGATGTCATGATTTGTGTTTTTATGGTCGTTTTGTACTAATATTGTGAAGTAAGAATATTTTAACAAAAAGATTTTTAACAGCGCTTTTTCAGTATTATTGGTATGTGGAATCTCCAGATTTTAGGTTACATCCTTTGATGTTGTTCTATGTTCGTGTACGTTTTATCAAATTCATTGGAGTCTAAAAGTATAGTCTTCTTGAAATATTTAAACACCGAGTGTTTTAAGCGTTTTAACATTGTTACATTCAAACAGAAATTCATCTGTGCATGATTCACTTTTAGTTCCCGGGATAATAAAAATATATGTTATCATTGAAGTATATATTAGTATAGAATAAATGGTTTCAAATTTTGGCACAAAACCAAAATTTTCGGGCTTGGGAGTAAGACGATTAAAACGACGCCAGCACTGACATATATATGTATGTGTATATGTTTATAGATGATATTTACAGAAAAACTAAAGACGATCATAGGTATGTTAGTTTGAGGCTCGGGAAAGTGCGGAAGTCTTTTACGTTTCGAGCTTATGTTCTTCAACAGAAAGTAATAAGATAAAATAAACAGAGACAGAATAAAAGCGTGTGGATTTAGTGATGAAGCATATATAT
>NC_068988.1:36301570-36309672 GCF_001194135.2 Octopus bimaculoides
ATATATATATATATATATATGTATGTATATATGCACACACACACACATATATATATGTATATATACACACACACACATATATATATATATATATACACACACACATATATATACATATATACATACATACACATATATATATGTATGTGTGTATATGTGTGTGTCTCTTTGTGTGTATACACATATATATGTATGAAGGTAAATGGTTCCGTGGTTAGGGCATCAGCATCTCAAGGTAGTGATTTCGATTCACGGGCCGGACAGTGTGTTCTGTTCTGAGAAAGACACATTTATTTCAAGTTGCTCCAGTTCATTCAGCTGTAGAAATCAGTTGCGAAATTACTAGTACCAAACGGTACCGGCCTTTGCCTTTCTCTTGAATAACACTGGTAGCGTCAAGAGGGGAGGACGGTATGCATGGGTGACTGCTGGTTTCCAATAAACAAACTAATGTTGGAGGGGAAGTTCTAGGTGCAATCTCATGTTCATTCATAAACAGATGGTTCTTACCTTTTACACACACAGACACACAAATAATTATATAAATGAGTACTATCAGACGGTTATTTAATAAACACGACACATATTTCAATACAACATATATTCACATATACACTGGATTAAGCAATGGTTTACCTGTATAATGGGATCCAGTTGTATGTCCTCAGGTTATACGTATTAGAGTATAAAGTATAAATCGTTCACTCCTAGAATTACCAAATTATTAGAGTACAATGTAGAGTTCGTTCACGCTTAGAATTACCAAATATTTTCACACACGATGAATATCTGAAAGTAGACTTAGAAGAATACAGCAATACTAACGGCTATTTGTTAACTCTAAGATTGAACGAGCTTTAATTTATACTCTAATAAGTTCCTAACGAAATGCAACTTAAATTATATATACATATATATATATATATATATATATATATATATATATATATATATATATATATATATATATACAGGTTAGTTGAAATATGCAATTACACTGCAGTTACCGCGGAGAAAAAAATCCCTCAACTGATAAAAAGTTGTGACAACACCATTTCGTTCAGTGTGGCTGTCTGTTAGGAATCTCAGATATCGATGTTTCGAGCCTTTTTACTCTTGCAAATAAGATGTAGCCTGTAGCTTTTTATATAATTCATTCAACACGTTGACTGATTTGCGCTAGTTGATCGTCATATCGAGATAAATAACGAAGCATTGGCGCAAAGCAATGTTTAGGAGTGAGCCCAATTTAGGTTACTGGAAATAGTTTTGTCACATATTTCAACTGCTAAAAGCAAATACACTGCAATTACCGTGGAGAAAAATCTCTCCTATGGTAAAAAGATGTGAAAACACTAGTTGGTCCAGAGACACCATCTGTTAAGAATTTCAGACATCGATGTTTCAAATTTGTTTGCTCTAGTCAATGATATGTACATAAGGGACGAAACTGTTGTGCTTGCCCAGTTTTACTCATACAGACTATGTAGACCAAATGGATATAACAACCTTGCTCATGGGATATCCTGGTATAAGTCTTAGCGATAATCTATACAAGTATGTGCGTATGTATGGAGTGACTGATCGTCCTTGACATCATATAAACAATAGAAAATACATGTTTTCCTGCGTATTACGAAACAGGCAACCGTGAAACACATTCGTGCAGGCGAACGTCGTTGTCATTGATCTGCATAGTAAACGAAGTTTAGATACGCAAGCACATAGAAAAAGGCAATATCTCCAGAAATCACGTACCTATAAATTCCGTAAACGTGTTTCAGCCATGAGAGCAATTAATCCATCTGTATATCATACGAGCTTCAAAATTACAAACAAAACTTCTATTATGTAGAGAAGATAATAATTAACGTATTCCACACCTATCTGCATCCAATTTACACTATTTACTGAAACATGTGTAACGTTCTTATAAGTAAATATTAACGCGTGAATTTCTGTCACCCAGTTCATGTATACGTATATAAATAAATGTACACACTCATGCAGACAAATTCATATATATATATATATATATATATATATATATATATATATATATATATATAACGCACACACATGCACACATATACATACACAGTGGCCTTTTCGATGAGTGCTATATATATATACAAAAACTAATACACAAAAACTTTCTCTCTGCTATCAAAATACACACCGAAAAAGCGTAATCAGTGTTGATTATGGAGGACCATACAACAGACATTAGTATCTGTATGACATAGTAAACCCATGATTATTTTCATTCAAACGTATTATGTTTACCATTAAGTCCTTTACGAATCATCTTTTCTTAAACCTTTAATGTTGAATTGAATAAATGTTTGTTCTGACAGTTAACTTTTCCATGATACGTTGTTTATTTCATAGTTGAGGTTTTGGGGTCTTGCACTTAATATGTGGCTGAGTAATTCCACAAATGGACCGTTTTATATTGTTTGTATTTTATTCACACTTTCACATGGAATTTAAAGCATATTTCTACATCTTCATTTCACTCATTCTCACATCCACTTCGTTTCTCACTTATATATGTATAATGAGCATGCGTCTCCCTTTCTGTTTTTATATGTTTGTATGTATGCATATGCATGCGTTTATATGTTTGTATGTGATTTTGCTTGTTCCTGTGTTTAAAAAGGATACTGTACTCTGTATTGACATCGCTATGGAATATTTTATTATATACCGCTTCCTTTATCCTTTTCTAATTTCCCGTATCGAATAAAAAACAATGCTATGATTATCATTGTTTAATACTAGAAGATAATAACATTATAGAGAATTACGTGTTATATACGCCTTTTTATCATTAATAGACCTTTAATAAATGATATTTATTAGAATGAATAGAGTCAATCATTCCATAGAATATTGATTTTTGAAGAAATGAAATATAACAGGGAGATGAATTAAGGCATCTTCGATTTTAAAAAATATGACATATTACGGCGATAACCGAATATTTAGTGCATAATGCTAAATAGTAAAGATGATAATAATATTTAAGTCCATAAAACATATAACAAAATAATTAAGAATAAAAAGAAACAGATTTTTTTTTTTTTTAATTCAAATATATTTTCTGAACGTAAATTAATATCGGTTTCACATTATGATCTTTATTTTTAATCGCCAAATCAAATTGTTTATTAAAAAATACAATGACATTGATGAGCGCGAAACGCCGGAAGACTTGAGAAAACAAATTAAAACTCATCAAACTAGATTATAGCGTAGGAAGCAATATCATGTGTCCCTTAATTTTTCACTTCGGAAATTATTCAGTGATATTTATGTCAAAAGTGTCCTTCAAATAAATAATAGACAATAAAATAACTATAAAGAGTTTTTCTATTTCTTTATAAATGAAATGACACCATTCTCCCTGAATAAATAAATGAATATAAGCCGCTCTTATGTCTATATGCTTTGTATGTAAGTCACTATACGAAAAGTATGAACAAAGTATGAACATATGAACTAACTTGAGTTTGAAGAAAACACCTGTACAAATTATCAATGGAAATGTACAGAGCTTACCAATAAACTAGTTATAAAATACACTAAGTAAAATGATTCGAAGAAAAGATTTGTAACCGTCTATAGTTATATAAATGCTACAAGCCGTCATCGCAGTATACAATCTGTTTTCAATAGCAAAAGTATGTATATATTATAAGTTTTACCATGGATTCTTTGCAGCGGAAGTGTTTATTCAGGCACTGTGTGTCTACTTATGATATGTCTACTGCAAAAACGATACGAAAGCGTATGGGTGCAGACTTGGCTGAGATAAAAATATGGACTTGCAGAAACAGTTTTTACATTTGATAAGCCTATCCTATTGCAGATATGGATAATAACATGTACACACACATATATAAGCGTGTGTTTGTAATAGATACAATATTCTTGTCTACTCTAGGCACAAGACCCGAAATTTCTGGTGAGGGGCCCATTCAATTAGAACGACCTCCAGTATGCAACTGGTACTTAATTTATCGCCTCCGAAAGGATGAAAAGCAGAGTCTACTTCAGCGTATTTTGAACTCAGAACGTAAATACAGACGAAATACCGCTAAGCATTTTGCCCAGCGTGCTAACGTTTCTGCCAGCTCGCCACCTTATAACCGATACAATATTGCTTAATATTATAACTTGTTCGGTGACGAAAAATATAAAGGAAGTTCTTTTCCATTATATCGAACGGTAATCCATGGCATTTTTGTTCTCTTTATCAGATAGACATGAACAGATTTTGGCAGATTTAAAAATATGATGTAAAATAATTTTCTAAATAGAATGCATTATTTATTTTATGTTGTTTTTTTTTTATACACATTAGACATTTCCGAATACATTGTCTTTAAACAAAATATATATATGGAAACAATATAACAACTGAAATCCCACGAGAAAAGGATAGAAACAAAGATGGCGAGTATACAGTAATCCCTCAACTATCGCGGATTTTACGTTCCAAAACCCCCCGCGATAGGAGAAAATCCGCGAAATAGAATCAGTACTAATGCAAAACACCAACACAGAGGAATCGACGTAAGCTTAAATCCCTCCCCCACCCCAAAAAAATGCGACAATTGAACCGCGATATGGCGAGGGATTACTGTATAAATAAACTTAGTGAAAGAATTGTAGTAAAGTAGAACAAAAGGTTGTCAAAACATGAAATGTTAAGAGGTTGAAATAATTTCTAGAAATGGCCGGTGTAATTTTAAAATAATTGCTGCGATACAAGAAGACATTAAAATCACATTGATATACATTGATGAACGCACAAAAAGAAGTGCAAGGAAAAGTGGTGAAATATAAGCGAGGAATCCCAGGGTTGTTTAATTAAAATAACATAGTAAACGATTGAGTACATGAAGTTAATAGAATTTTATATACGTAGAAAAGTGAAACACTAGGAAATTACCGGGAAATGACCGGAAATAGAAATATATCAAAATTTAATGACAACAGAGGTAATGTTATAATTGATCAATATCAGATGAAGGCAGATATATATCGGTAAAAAGCCAAAAAGATTATAAGGAAACGGAAATAGAGCAAAAATGGAAGATAATAAATTGAGGGAAATAAAAGTAAAAAATGAAATCAGATAAGAAAGTAAAGAAAGTAAAGAAATATTTTGTGAAAATTTTTTTCATTTCTGTCGAATATTTCTGAAGATTAGACCGAACGTCTTATCGTTGAATTAGATGACAATTTTGTCTCTCTTATAAACGTAGCTTCCTTTTACAATTATATTTTCTCCAATTATTTTCCTGCCTACATTAATAGTAGGTAGGAATATTATATGAAATATATACGGTAGTTATTGCAAACATATATGTAATACTTGTTTCTACCGTAGCAGCAGAGCAAAAATTACGAAGGAAGTGACCATGGCATTAACAGTGACTCTAATACTTGGCAGTATGTTATTGTATGGAGCTAAAAAGAATTAACATTAGAGTGAACACCCATGATATTTGAACTCAGACCTTTAAAAAATTCGAAATTAATTTGCCGTCAATTTTCAACAATAAAACAAGAGATAAAGCTTGCAAAATTACAACAATTTCATAACAGGAAATATTTTAAAAAGAAGCATGATTCTGAACCTTCATATTTTTCAGTGAATTGTTTTTCGGGACCTTTCAAATAAGTATTGATCTATGCAAGCTGAATATACAGTGTGTCCGAGCAATCCATTTTTCAGGAACAGCTCGATATATTGTTTAAGTCAACAGCGTCGAAGGGCATAAAACTAAAGTTGTAGTTGAGAAAATGTTAACTGATATGCAGGAGTAAAAGCCACCTCAATGTTAAAAATATTTACTAGTATCATGTAGGCTCCCACTGGCTATCAAAATGCTGACATTATGACTGCTGCTGATATTTTACGAGCATCTTAAAATCTGTAAGATGTATCATGGAAATCATGAAAACCAAGTTCCCCAACCTGTGATGGTAATCTGGTGTATCTTTAGTGAGGGAGATGGAGATGTCATTTACTTCCATATCTTAGGCCTAATCTGAATTGGCTATATGCAGCTTTTGGAGAGTGTGGTATAACATGACTGGAGGAAGTAGCTGCTGAACGGCCATACCTGTGGCAGTAGTATTCCGCTGCCTGCTATACATCATGAAAGACTATTTGTCGGAGAATTTCCATGAGTTTACCAGAACCACTTCCTCACCATCACATTACACCGCATTTCAAAAAGACCTCAACCGTTCGGTCTTCAAAACCAAAGACGATCTGTTGTCAAACATCAAGTGTGTGTTCCAAGATCTCCCCTGAGTCACATTACGAAACGCAAGCTCCAGGTTCCGGAACCAACTATATTGCGGGCGTAGTGGTAGATGAGGGAGGGTACTTTGACTAAACTGTTATTCCCCAAGCATAGTTCATTTGATATTATTCACATTTTCATTATTTCTATTTTTGAATGAGATATTATATATTCTCCTTTATGTATACACACACATGCGGGCACACACACACACGCGTATCTTTACATATACACACACATATATATATGGATATATACATAAGCTTATGCGCATTCAATCTTCAAACATTATGTACCCAAATGTATGACTCGTTTTAATTTTCATCTACTTTACGTCCAATTGGAATGCAAATAGAAACATAGCAATAACAACATCTATATGTCACTATGAAGAATTATATGAAAATAAACTACTCGATATTTAAAAAGGACAATTATGCATCAAATAACATTTTTTTTTCTGTTTTGAATGTGCAAACATAACGCTATTAGTTCTGTCTTTCAAAAATATCTCCATCATGAATACTTGCCTTACAAATGAATAAATCTGGGAGAATATCCTATGAACGACTCGCTAGTTCTCAAAATTTAACATATTATAGGACTGACCAAGAGAATGTTTGCTACAGAAGTAACTTACAGAAGTCACTCATAGTGCATTTTTATTTAAAAATTTTATACGATAGATTATCTATGCATAGTTATATATGTTTGTGTGTCTGTATGTGTGTGTGGGAGTATGTATAAACATGCATGCACATAAAAGAACACACACACACGCGTATATATATATAGACATATGTATGTAATACATACATACAGGCATACGCACACTCCCACATATACACACACGCATGTCCGTGTTTGAGTGTTATCGGGATGCTACGTTGTAACCCCGTCTCTTCATCACATTTTTATGCTACACCAAATCGATTGAAGTTGCAAATAATTCCACGTGGAAGTAACATTAAGATGTGGGCCAAACTATTGTACGCAGTGTAATAGGTCATAGTGCTAGGTCTTATAACAAAGGGCCGCCTTTTCTAATAAGTAAGATCTAAAAGTTCTCGGATTCGTCAGGTCCTCCTTTGAAAGAAAATTGTTTCGTGACGCCGTACACTAGGAAATCGCTTTGGGAATATATAAGTGTGTGTGTTGGTATGTATGTTTGTATATATATATATATATATATATATATATATATATATATAAACACACATGCACACACATATGTATGTGATAAATGATATATATATATACCTATATATATCTAAACACACACGCACACATATATGTATATGATATATGATATATATGTATATGTATATATTCTTTTTATTAGACGGCTTCTTTTATTTTTGTTTCTCTTTTTTTCTTTCATATTCACCTCTTTTTTTATTTTCGTCCTTTGAAAGCATGCCAAATTGGCAACCATTGAAGAGTAAGAATTTCGATAGAGAAGTTGGATTCACTGGTTTTATTAATAACCATTTCGCCGATTCTGCATTGAAGATGGTCGGACGTTACGACGCAAGGAAATTAAATTGTAACGCAATTGATTTGGATAGAATGTGTCTTTCTACTTTAGACTAAGCTTTCATATATACGAATGTGTATGTGTGTTTCTGAAATGTGAATGTTATGAATTAATGTATGCATGTACGAATTTGTCTGTGTATGTGTGTGTTCGCGAGGTATGTAATCGTTTAGCTGAGACATAAATTGTAGGCAGCAGAAATACCATAGCTGCTGATATTTCCATTCACCACGTCGTTG
>NC_068988.1:36309900-36312334 GCF_001194135.2 Octopus bimaculoides
CCATACTCATCTTTATTAACTGGATTGCCATCCGCTTTATACTAATGATAATGATCTAACATTATCACCACCGCCGCCGCCGCCGCCACCACCACTACCACCACCACCATCCTCCTCCTCCTCCTCCTCCTCCTCCTCATCATCATCATCATCACACCATCGTCATCATGATCATCATCATCATCATCACCAGCCTCCTCCCCCCTCATCGTCATCATCATCATCAACAACAGCATTTGGGGTTGATGAAATAAGTATCAGTTGAGCGCTCAGTCGATATGTAGTCGACTTACTTCCTCGCCGAAATTGCTGGCTTTGTACTAAGAGTTGAAACTAATATTTAGCTGATGAATGTTAAAGCTCAGCATTTTAAGTAGAGACCAGCGCAGAATATTTTCCAGCAGGATATATTTCTGAGTAAACACACAAATAAAGACACACAGGGCACCTAAAATACAAAGTGTATAACAGTGAAGTTGAAGCGTGCAAAATGCTAGAGAGCAATTTACGCGAAAGGCGTATATTGCAAGCAATTTCAGTTAAAAATAATACCATAATATATATATAGAGAGAGAGAGAGATTTATAGCACCCCTCTAATATTCACTCCATAATTGCCCATGGGTATATGGAGAGGTGCTTAAGAGCGCGGGCTTCTAACACCAAGATTCTGAGTTCGATTCCAAGCAGTGACCTGAATAATAATAATAATAATAATAATAATAATAATAATAATAATAATAATAATAATAATAATAATGATGATGATGATGATGATAACATCGAAAGATACCTTAGGAATGAGAACCCAGGTTCGAAATTTCCCCAAGACACCTGAAGAAGACTGGAGGGTATATCAGCCGAAACGTTGTGATAACAACAAACAAGATGATGACAAATATACGTCAAATTTAAATGATGTACATACATACACAGGGTTTGGACAAAGTAATGGGAACACCTAGCATCATAGCATCATGATTTTGAAATATCTATAAAACCGTCAAAAGCTTGTTTTGTTTTTATGTGTTTTGATTGATTAGTGTTGCTTAAGATGTTTTGCTAAAATTGCTGTTTCTTTTCAGATATCATCAGTTAAAGGTAATTAGACTTCATTAAAATGACAGATCTATCGGACTTTCAAAGAGGTCAAATTGTTGGTGGTCGTTATAGCAGGCGCCAGCGTAATGAAAACAGCCGAAATCTTTGGTGTATCAAGAAGTACTGTCTTGAGCTGGCAGAAACGTTACCACGCCGGGCGAAGTGCTTAGCGGTATTTCGTCTGCCTTTACGTTGAGTTCAAACTCCGCCGAGGTCGACTTTGCCTTTCATCCTTTCGGGATCGATAAATTAAGTACCAGTTACGCACTGGGTCGATGTAATCGACTTAATCCCTTTGTCTGTCCTTGTTTGTCCCCTCTATGTTTAGCCCCTTGTGGGCAATAATGAAATAAGAAGTACTGTCTCGTAAATAATGGCAGCTTCCGGGAAAGAGAGAGAAAAATCTCGTCGAAACAAAACTCCAGAAGAAAACCAAGACTTTCAGATAGGGACCATCGGAATCTTATGCGAATTGTTAGAAAGGATCACAAAAGTACAGCTCTGAAAATTGCTGCAGAGCTTAATGACCACCTGAAGAACCCAGTTTCCACAAAAACTCTTCCGGATTTCACGGGACGGATGCAATCAGAAAGCCACTACTTTCAAAATCAAACATTGCAAAGCATTTAGAGTGGAGTAAATACCTATAGAATTGGTCTCTCGAGCAGTGGAAGAACATTATTTTCTCGGATGAGTCATCCTTTACTTTATTTCTGACTACCGACCAAGTATACGTGTGGAAACACCCAAGAGAAGTATTAGACCCAGATTGCCTTCTTCCAACAGTTAAACATGGAGGAGGATCTGTGATGATCTGGGTGGGGAGCTATATCTTGGAAATCCGCCGGACCTTCATGGCAGAATTAATAGTGAAGACTATTTAAGCATTTTATCTGAAATTCATCCTATGGCTACAGAACTAATTCCGGGGGAAAAGGCAATCCTTCAGGAATATAATGCACCAATCCACACAGCTAAAGGTGTTACTGAATGGCACGAGGAATATTCTAGTGAAGTTGAACATCTTATCTGGCCACCACATTCCCCAGATCTCAGTGTTATTGAAAATTTATGGTATATTTTAGAAAAACAAGGAGTCGATATACACCAGCATAATCACTACAAGAACTGGAGACTGCTTTAGCTGAAGGATTGACAAACATTCCCTTGGAAACTATTCAAACTTTTTACGAGTCCATACCTTGTAAAATTTAAGGTGTAATCACTGCTAAAGACGGTCCTACCCCATATTGAATTAATTTTGTTTGAAATGTTAAGGTTTTTCCATTATTTTGTCCAACCCAGTATTTATATATATATATATATATATATAT
>NC_068988.1:36312794-36315294 GCF_001194135.2 Octopus bimaculoides
ATATTTATATATATATATATATTGCACTATATTCAAAAACTTACACATCCTTATGAAGAAAAAGTATCAATGTCTTGTAAATTTAAGTATGCACAATAGGGTAACACCTACGAATGTGCACAGATGAGAATATAGAAATTTATTGCGCAATGGATGGACTGGTTATTCTCGAACGGGATTGATTGGTTATTCTATAACGAGATGCATGTTTGGAATACGACCATCCACTCTCATATTTTTTCTCCACACTCGACTAAATTTTGATATATTTATTTCCGTAGAGCATTGCCTTATGTACATTCGCCTTCATTTTTATTGGTACTTGGAAAAGTCGATATGTTTCACATGCAATAAGATTAATGATGACAACAAAATTTTATATAGAGAGATTATGTTTACAATGAATTCAATGTGTTGGATGTCTTATATTAAAAATATCCCGTTTGTGATTTCATAAATATCTTATCCATAATAGTAAAAAGTTAAGATAAATAACAAAGCAACACCGAAGCCAAATCTATGCCTACAAAGAAGCCAAAAGATGCAAGACATTTTTTCTTTTATACTTGCTGAGACTGGAGCAACATACAGTAACAGGTTATGAAATAGCTTAAGTTTAAGCTAAAATTAGGTCGAGTAGCCCATCCTGCTGAAACGGTCCCGGAATAAGGTTTGTTTTAATGATGATGAACAAAACACTCATCTTTCCAGAGGTGAATTATTCAAACCCCAAAGAATGCCTCTCAGCACATAGCTATGATGCTCCGCAACTACATCTGCTCGTGATCAGAGATGCACATATTGTCAGCCTCTAAGCTCAATTGGTTAAGGTCGGAACAAAAGACAAAGAGATCTGTTGTATTGAGCAGAATATTAGCTGTAGCCCATCTTTTTAACCAATATAAAACAATGTACATGATAATACTTCCAAATCAGTCACGATCAAGAGCCATGCGAGACACTGCTTGTTACTGCATCAGGGCATTCTATCATCATCATCATCATCATCATCATCATCATCATCATCATCATCATCATTAATATATATATATAGGACTTAGATAACTCCGCCAGAAGATATAGAAGCAAAAATAGAAGCGTGGCATTGTTTTATCAAGTGAACGATATGTCGACATCTCGTGTGTCTTCGAAAGATAAACTTGTAAATCTACTTCATTTTCGACCTGTGGAAGATACCCGAGATGTCGAAATATCGTTCATTTGAAAACAATGGCACTGTTCTATTTTTGCTTTTATATCTTCTGAAGTCCTATATATATATTAACCAAGATGAAGTAGATTGACACTTTATATATAGGACAGAGGTAACTCCTCCAGAAAATATAGATGCGTGCCATTGTAATCAAATGAATGACATGTCGACATCCAGTGTGTCTTCCAGAGGTTCAAAAAATAAACTTGTCTATCTACTTCATTTTGGTTAATATATATAGGACTGAAGTAACTCTTTCAGAGGATATAGAAACAAAAATAGAAGAGTGCCGTTGTTATCAAGTGAACGATACTTCGACATCTCGTGTATCTTCCACAGGTTGAAAATGAAGTAGATTGACATGATTATTTTTGGAAACTCTGGAAAACACAGGGAATGTCGACATATCGTTCACTTGTTAAAAATGGCACTCTTCTATTTTTGCTGGTATATCTTCTGGCTGAGTTACCTCAGTCCTGTATATATTAACCAAAATGAAGTAAATTGATAAGTTTATTTTTTGAACCCGTCGAAAACATACAAGATATCGAAGTATCGTTCAGTTGATAAGAATGGCACTCTTCTATTTCTGCTGCTATGATTATTATTATCATTATTATTATTATTATTATTATTATCATTCTTCTTCTTCTTCTTCTTCTTCTTCTTCTTCTTCTTCTTCTTCTTCTTCTTATTATTATTATTATTATTATTATTATTATTATTATTATTATTATTATTATTATTATTATTATTATTATTATTATTATTATTATTATTATTATTATTTATCCCGAGCTTTCATTACACTTCAACAGCATCTCTGCTTTGAGTATGTGTTGTGATCTGTCGTCGTGTTCTTGCTTTCACTGTACTGAAAATGTTTTACGTAGAATGTGTGCGGTTTCTAGCAGTGCTATCTTCTGTATGTTACATACATTTGTAAGTCCTATTTGTCTGAATGTTTTTTTTTATCATACCTAATCCACCTACTATAATAGGAATTGTTTCTATTTTTAGGCTCCACATTCGAGTTGCCTTTATTTCTAGATATTTGTATTTTTATAGTTTCTCCGTTTCTCTTGGAGTAATGTTGTTATCTGTTGGTATTGATACATCGATTAGAAAGCATTTCTTTCCTGGTGATCGCTGACAACTTTATCTGGTCTATTAGCTTTGATTTATCTATCTGTGTGCATTGGCATATCCCAGAATATGGTGGCTTTCTCATTTTCTGTGAACTTTTCTAGCATGTGCCTATATCATCTTTTTTCTCTTCTTATCCTA
>NC_068988.1:36316417-36334349 GCF_001194135.2 Octopus bimaculoides
CGTCGTAGTAGTAGTAGTAGTAGTAGTAGTAGTAGTAGTAGTAGTAGTAGTAGTAGTAGTAGTATCAATAATCCTTATGATTATTATCATCATTATTATTGTTGATGATGTGTTGGTGTTGTTGATGTTGTTGTTTCTATTTACTTTTAATCTGCATGTTTGTTGCAAACATTGCCTCAAACCCACCCAGCGTCCTAGAGCAAGTGAAGGATAGGAGATGTTACAGAATGACTGGAACCTTGCGGAGGGGAAGTGGTAGGAGCAGTAGCGAAATATCTTCATGTAATACATCACACACATTTTAACTGATAGGGTTTTTCTAAGGATGTTGACATTACTTGTCAGCACAGTCTTTTCGATTTCTCTGAGATATGGTATTCCTGGAATATTATCTTGATGTTTCTGACATCCCTTTTTATCATGTCTAGGACACCTAAAATACGAGGAAAAGTTTTTGCTTTAAAATTCCACAACTGTTGTATCTTAATTTCCAGGTCATTATATTTATTTGATTTGTCAAATTCTTTTATATATATATATATATATATAGGAAGGTGAAATTTTAAGATTAAATCAAATTGCACCTGTGCCTCGGAAAATCTAATCTATGCCATTACATACTTAGGGTGCAGTAATTACTATATTGGCCAAACAGGAAAATCACTCCGTAGAAGAACTACTCTCCACAAAGAACAAATCCGCCACCCACATTACAGACAGATACAGGTCAGTGGACACATAGAAAGGTGTGCGAGGAATCTTAATCCTAATTTCCTAATATTTCCCTTCTATCAATGTTCACAGAACACATCAACACAACAAAGAATGAATAAAGAGGCAATTTTCATTAATAAATATCTTCCTCAACTAAATATAAACACATAACATAATATAGAACACCACTAATCTTCCATTTAATATCACTAACCCCCATATATCCCATATACCATTCACACTACAAATCCAGATCTACCCTAATTGCACCAAATCCAGAACTACTTACCTCCCTTACACATAATCTTTCTACTAAGGGACTAATAGACTTGACACCGCTCAGAATTCAGTGTATACTCAAAGCAATGACTAGTAATATTACGAAACCGGTATGTTTGTAAATCTCTTTAACAACTCACAATAATGACTTTTATTACCTTTATTCCTATCTAATTGTATATATATATATAACGTTACTTTTCATAAAAAGAGTTACCATCTTTTTGATTTCCAATGTACATTTTCTCTTATTGTTCTGCTTACTTTCCCCTTACATTTCCACCTGTAGTTTCTATTTTGTTTTTTTTTAACATATTTCTATTATATATATATATATATATTTATCAGTGGGAGCACTTACATCTATTAGCCTACAAGCACTTTCTTCCCTGTCTTTAATGATTATGTCTGGTAAAGTAATCTTGATCGTTCTGTCGGTGTTGACTGCTATTTCCCAGAAGATAGTAACATGTCAGCATTTCGACCACAAGCTACAGAGAGTGATTGAATCGGTTGCTTGCAAAATCCTGTGGAATTTCCCAATTCTAATAGACCAGTTGCATTCGCACGACAACTAGTATTTAGTAGCGGTGAACAACTGTGTTCAACTGTGAAAAATGTAAAAATCGAACCCATTATCGTTGTCACCTTGGGGACTGAACAGTTTGAAAAGATAATGAGAGGAACATAAAGGAATTGGGAATAGAGTGTCAGGCTCCGCTAGAATCCCCAGGAAAGTATTACATATTTGAAGAGAACAAGTAACGTGGTACCGCAGGTTGTAGGTAGCAAACTCGCTACTCATGCGAGATTCTAGCTGTCCCATCAAACCTTGAGATAAAAAATGTAATAATGATGATGATTATTATTATTATTATTCCCACAAAAGACACATTGGAATGTCACAGTTGCACCCACAAATATTTAAGTAACAAGAATAAAGAGTAAATGATTGAAAAATGAAATTACTACATGGGGAATATTTCAGACAAATCGAAAGAAAAGATAATATCAACATTTGGGGATGGCTAACTAAAAGTGATCTGAAATAATGCACTGAGGCAAACATCGCTCAAGTTCCAAATGGATAAGAATAGCGAATCATTCCCCCGTAGGATGTGCGGAAGCAAAACACGAAACAAATCTCACATATTGTGAGGGAGTATAGCCAGCTGGCCGAAATGCACTACTAAAGGAGGCACAATGACGTAGCTAATTTTATCCGCTGGAGACTATGTGAAAAGTACGGTCTGAACAGAGCACGGAAATGGTACGAACATGAACCAGACGGAGTCACTGAGAACAAGGAATAAAAGATACTGTGGAATTTTACAATCCAATATGACTCCTTAATCAAAATTTCCGAGAGCAGATATTGTTGTGGTAGATAAAGGAAAAAAAAAAAGGAAATCAGTATTATAGATATTGCAATACCTGGGGATGAATACATAATTGACAAAAACTAGAAATGATTGAAGAATACACGAAAAAGAAATAGCAAGAATGTAGACTATGAAGAAAGTGTCTGTCACTCCAGGAGTTGTAGGGGCACTCGGGACGCTAAGAACCAAGTTCGAGAAATATGTCAGAGAAATCGGTATTGACATAAGCGCAGAGCAAGCCCAAAAACTTGCTCTGCAGGGAACAGCTAGGATTTTGAGATTGGTATTTGCATGTTGAATGTCTCTCACGGTAATTAAATAACCAAGTGTCAAAGCTTATAACGTGCGGAAAGAGAAACGGTGAGACCTCTAACAGCAGGCTGCAGCCCGTTGTTACATAATCAACCAGAACAAAGAAGACCGAGCGTTCTGAGAAGTAAAAAAAAATTATGATGGTGATGATGATGATTCCTCCTACACAGTGAAATGTCCCAGATGGATATTGAGTGAGCTGCAAATGAAATAGTCTGGCACTCATTTACGGGTGAGTTGGGAGGATTTTTAAGTGGCTTGTTCATAGACACCACCCACTGTTCTGTGCAGTAATCGAAGTCTTGGCCTTATGATTACGATCACTCCACCTTAACCATTAGATCACACAAACAGACACTAATGTACTGATTTGAAGAAATTTAGAAGATGGGAACTAACGTATTCCACATCAGACGCATGGCAGCTTCATACCAATATTTAAAATATTGGAGTATTCAATATATACTACTCGCAAGACATATTGAACACCATTAACTTATAACTAATTTCGGCACAAAGGATTCGGAAGTGGGATTAATAGCTGGTCATTGTTTTATCGATCCCGAAAGTTGAAAGTCAAAATAGAATTTAGCGAGATTCGAATTCATTGGGATAACAATTACAAGGTTCACTAACGATCAAAGCGCGCGAGTAGAACTTCGTATAAGTAAAGAACAATTAAAAATTAGCAAAGCTATCTTGTTAGATCCTTTCAATGAAGCAGAGAGTAGCGCACCAGTTTTATTCCGAGGCTCAAATTACGAGATGTGAAAGCTGTAATGAAATGCAGAAAAGCATTCTGTCTGACGAGCTAGCGATTCTGCCGGTTTGCAAACTTACGTATCCAATATTATGAGATTATTAAACCTGTATATACTTCACACAATTAACAGCCAATAATATAACACAACCTAACCAAAAGGTTTTCTTTATATCGCTATTGGATTCTATGGCACAACACAGTCATACAGTGTGCAATAACTAACAAGAATTTAGACAATTTACGTTTAAATAATCGTCAAATGATAATCGAACACAACGTAATTTGTACGATTAATGAATACACTTGCTCCATTATATTTCGAGCAAAACTAAATGACAAAAAATATATTCCTCCTGAGTTATTCTAATGTGTTATTAATGTTGTTATTCACTTTGTTAGATGTATCTAACGCTTGATATAGCTATTAGAAAGAGCAGATGTCACTTAATATACATAGGGAAGCATTAACCTGAATTATTTATTATCGACGTTTCATTGACGGCATCATATGATGTGACGTAAATTGTCCAGCGTTTGACAGTTTCAGAAACCAATTTCATTATCGGTAATTGACAGTAGACAGATGTTTAGAGACTATGATTTCGAAAGTATAGACTCATTTGTTAGAAGATATGAGAACACATGCAAGATGTAGGTGAGTATATGGGGTTGACTATTTAATTATATTTTACCATTTACTTGTTTCACTCGTTGGGCTACGACCATGCTTGAGTACCACATTGAATATTATACGTAAACAAATCGTAGTGAAAAATAAATTAGTACTTACTGCCTAATTCAGGTGAAGCATACAGGCTAAAGGGCGAAACGCTTATGAGCCTCCGCTACTTTCCGATGATGCGTCCCCGTAACTTAGTGGTTCGGCCAAAGAATCGGCACAATAAGTACTAGGCTTACAAAGAATAAGTCTTGGGGTCGATTTGTTCGACTAAAGATGGTACTCCAGTGTAGCCGCAGTCAAATGATTGAATCAATTATAAGAATATATATTCTTTTATTTTCTGATTTGTCTTTGTCATTTGACTGCAACCATAATGGAGCACCACCTTAAAGGATTTCAGTCGAAGAGATCGACCTCAGGGCTTATTCTATTTCAACCATTACACACACTGATTTCTGCTGGATTATGTTGTTTCTTTTGTATACTATTGACAGTTTAGTAAAAGCTGATAAAGATTGGTCCTTTTAGCTTGTGTTTTAGATTTTAAAAAATTATGATTGTCTGGCAGAAACTATTCTTTGTTAACAGTAATTGATCCGAAGTTTTACTCGCGAAATTCATGGACTAACTCACAGATATGGTGGAAAGATTAAGTTGTTTAAATTACGGAGATTGCACAAAGCCAGGTATGGATATCACGTCGATAATTACATCAAGCCCATTATTATATTAAGTTCATACTCATGTAAGTTATATACCCATATAAATCTTTAGTCATGCTAATACCATAGTCTATAGAATACTGCTGGTTTAGAATGTCATGTCGCATACTTATATTTGTAATTATAGATTGAGGCTCCACCATGTGCTGAGATTCTTACTATAATACAGAATCTCTCGTTGCTATATCTTTCTTCCACATGACATTTTGACGGAACTCTAATTTCAGAACATCATTCATCATCTTCATTACGTTGCCGAGAAATAATTCAGATACATGAAGATTTGAAGTTTGACGTAAACGTACTTACGCCCGCTCTGAAAAATTAATTAACACAATGATTAGGATATTTGCTTTGGAAATTACACAAATACAAATGACAGGTTTGTGCATGATGAGTTCCCTGCCTAATATTAGGTGTAAAATTTGAAATCCCTAACTTGGCAGATTTCCAATACTATTGAGATAATTTTTGACGCGAAGTACATAGATTAACAATTTTTGTGGAGTCAAAAAGAATTTAACCATTAACGGATTGTGAAGAGATCGAGTATATGAAATTAACTTCGATATGTCCATGTATCCAATTGTTCGCAATGTTCGTTATTATAATCAATCAAACTATTCCTTCAATAAAGTATATCTAATAGATCTCCTCCACCTAGAAAAAGTCGAAATTATACTTTCTCGGGGGTCAATATAATACAATACTGGTGCAGGATGAATTTCCTTGAAACGTGATTCGGAGGGAACCAAACGTCTCATGTAATACATATATCCAAACGAACTTGCGTTTTTCATTTGAAGTTATTGATTTTAGATTGTAGTAATTATTTTGTATTTAAATAATTCGTGTATTTCAGAAAATTGCCTCTTAATCAACAAACGTTTTAAAATCTAATAACCATGCTGATATCTTAATTGTTGTTATGCTTTGTGGTTATTATAAAACTATATCTCAAAGTATCTAACGAAAACATGCAAATATACTTTGACAAGTAGGTTACAGAGAAGAGCCACGAACACCGTACTGAATCTGTTCTCTGTTCTGAGGGTTGAATAGAATGAGGCGATTGTTTGAAGAAACAGGGAAGAGCAGTTCCCTTTGACATATTCATGATAAGTAGAGGAAAGCAATCGCTATGCCCATTCGCATATTTGTTAACTGAAGCATAGTTTCCGCCAAGCAAACATAAAACTTTGCACTAAATCTAAACGAAAACCCATCAAATGTGATGTACCGGTGCCAGTTACCTGTCCGCTAAATACTGCATTAGGTTCCATAGATAACAAAATGGAGTGTAATGAAGTTAGATTTGAAAAATTCGTTTAGGTGTTAAAGGTTCTGGGTGCAAATATAAAATTTTTTACGAACCAAGATTATTTTAAACAAGATCGTTTACTTAATCTTATTAAATATGAATTTATGTCTTAAGAGATGCGACACACTTCATGATTGAAGAGAACTAAGTAGTTAACCAAAATTCCCAAGTGACTGTTAATCGACGTCTATATCTTACTTTTATTCTGCTTCAGATTTTATGGTTTGCTTTGCTATTACTAATGATGTCACAGTAGCCTAACCCTTCACAAATTATCCTCTTTTTCATATATAGTTTGATTGGCGGCATTGTGCTGGCAATTCGTAGGACGAACATCATTGGAAAGCTAGAGTATCTCAATTGTATTATAATTTAGTTAATGCTTGACAATTGTCAACTATGCGCAAATATTCGCGATGAAGCACATGCGCTTTTAGCTTGAAACAATTCAGTAGAAGTTATTTCGATATCTCAGCTTTATTAGCATACTCACACAGTATGCAAGCAAAATTTAAGAATTTTCATTTTATTTTACATGACAGTGACCGCAAACCATCCACTCACTGGCTGACAACGTCATTTTGTATGCCAATAAATCTCTTGCCATATCCCCCACATATTTTAACCAAATGAGAAATTGTTATTTCGTATGAACTTTCCATATAGAGTTTCATGAACGAAATATCGATTGAAGCAATACGTAAAATCAATTCATGGGAAATCTAGTAACATTCTAATAGATTTCCAAATGTGGTTGCGACAAACTTAAAACGCAGATATTCTATAAAAATGGTTGGGAAACTATTTGAGCAAAATTTGTTAGGTAATATCAATATATAAAAGAAAAGGGATAAGATATTTCATTACCCTTTGGAATTTGTTTCATAATGTAAAATATTTAGAGAAAGGGTCCCCGTTTTCAAAACAGAAGAACAGGAATATACAGGGAGTTTCAAGAAATGTGTTACAAGCAGGTCATTCTAGATTGTTTTGACTCGTCCCTCAAAATATTATTTTCTTCTCTCGGTACAAGGCCCGAAACTTTGGGGTAGGGTAAAGTCGATTAGGCAAGTTTCTTCTCGTGGGATTAAACCTGAAAGTACGTGGTGGCAAAGTGGACTTCTTAAAAACACAGCCATACCCGTACTTAGTAAAATAAATTATATGTAGTGCGAGGTGTGGGGGTTCACGGCCTCATAAAAAAAGTGTCGTGCTCTACTGACTCATTGAGTCACGCACTTACAAAGAGCCTTCTCTTATAATCTATTAAAATGAATATATGTTGTTCAAATTCGGATAAAATTCAAATACATGCGAATGAAGCAGGTATTTGTTATGCGATTCGTTTTAATCAATACATAATTTTTGCATAATATATAAGCTACATTTCTGTTGGTTTTGATAAAGTTATGAAAAATAAAAGTAGTGTGTGTCAAAAGTGAAACGTGTGTATGTGTGTGTGTGTGTGGGGGATTGTTGTCGATAGTTTTCAAGTAATTACTTTCAAATAAGGCTAAAAAGGTCAAATGACATTGAAACGTATTCTTCCTAAATAAATTATATTAACGCTAACGGATCCAGCCAGATATATATAAGCATTAAGATGCGAAAACAAATAAAACTTAAAAATAAATAAAAACATCTATACAGTTGTATATTCATACACTTAGTAATACACATACTTACATACATGTATATCATGCAGAAACAGACAATTTAAATAATACGCATATACAAATAAATGTACGTATTCCAATACATAAACATATGTAACTATTGAAACATACAAAGATATATATATATATATATATATATATATATATATATATATTAACAAAGTAAACAATAGATTGTACGATGCACTGAATGAATAAATCAAAGGTAGGACAGAAAGAACACAAGTGGAAATCAACAAATCACAAGCGGAAAAATAGATGATAGCATAACAAACGGCAAACAGGGCAAAAACAAGCAACTGATTTCCTCTTCAGTCAGTGTCGCGAAAGTCCTTGCAATTTCATACTCCTTATCCGCGAGACTACTCGAATGCGGCGATTGCCGGGGATTTAAGCTAAAAGCGTTAACCCTCAGGGAAAGGGAAGTGAATGTATACAAACACACGAATAAGAACGGAAAAAAATGAGAAAGGTAGGATTATACATGTACAAAAGAACACTGTTCGGCTATAAAACAGAATGAAAACATTTGTACATTTACGAATACAAATAAATAAATATCAGGAAGTGTCTGATGAAATAATAATGCAGGGGCAACAGAAAAAAGAATTATAAGTATACAATGGACAAACGCCTTTGGGCTATACAACAGCGTGAAGATAATTGTAAATTACAACATAAATAAATAACAAAGAGGATTTTTTGTCTATCAGACGAACGTAGTAAGTAGTAAGTTGGCTCAAAATGGAAATCCTTTATATATATATATATATATATATATATATATATATACAAGCTGCGATGGGTATATTGTCGCCATTTTATATATTTAATTTTGCGCATGAGCATTGTTTATTTTGGATTTAATCGACTACACAGTATAGTATGGTCAAATGTGCGCAGTCTGTTAGAAAAACAGCACCATAACGCAATTCACTGTACCAGAAATGTTAAAAAGACATGTCATACTGCTTGGTATTCGCACCAGAAGTCCCAATACGAATAGTTCACAGTATTTGGGTGTCATTCTGAGGACATTGCGATCTGAGGACATGTACCGAGAGTGATAAAAATCAAGATCCAGTCAACATCATGGTGTTGGAGTGATTACTAGTAATGGCGACGTTATGCTTCCATTCATCTTCCTGCAAGGTCTCGCACTCAACACGGAGATCTTCATCAATTGGCTGGAGTAGGTAGTGCTCCTGGTCAAGAGGGTTGCTATTCTTACAAAATATGAGTGCCTTATGAGGCACTCATATTTGATAATAATAGAACTAACTTGTCCATGAAAGAAATAAGAATTATACATACGACTAGAAAAACAGTGATATTACATGAAGGTAAATGTTGGGCAAGGAAAGGTACACTGGACTGCTTCGATGTATAGATGTGCTCACAAAGCTCCGCAGAGGTAACCGACTTAGTTAGCATCTATGTATTACATGAATTTAAAGAGGAATTTTCTGAATTGGAAGGCGGATTATACCACGACGACGCCGTATTCTTAGCAAGGAACATTTCAAACAGAAAATTGTAAAATTACAAAAGAAGACTACATACATTTTTTTAAGAAACTTCAACATTAATACTTCTATTTACCAAACATATCATAAACTTAACACCATCATCATATATCCAAAAATGCAAACACTAACCATCTACATAATACTATAGCAAACCCTAGTACAAACATAGAAAAACGAATCAATTACCTATCTTCTAACGGAGAAGAATTTGATAAGCACTAAGACTATTACAATATAGCACTTAAGAAAGTATGAAATTAAGTACAATAGTAACTGCAACATTACTAAGAATCATATTAAAAATAATAACAAATAATAGTGTTATGACTTGAGACTTAGACACCTATAAATAAACAGTATATCCTCATAAGGAAAAAATAAAAAGTCTTAACAATAATCATAAATATAGCAAACATATTAAGCAGGCCAATTATAATAATGAAAAAGTTAAACTACAGCATGATGAACATTATACCAGAAACAAAATTGAACAAGAAACATAATAATTATTACCATTCTTCTAATCATACAAAAGACAATAACCCGAAAAATAATGCTTTCGTAAATAACAACTATATAAATAAATATAAGAATAAAAACATAAAGCTAAGTAAAAAGAAAAATATGAATAGCCAGAGTACGACTATTAACAATAACGATAAGAATAATCACAACAATAAAATTAGTAATGATAACAAAAACATAGTAAAAACATTAGTAAAAAAGAAATCAATACCATGTGTGAGAAAAAAATGATATTCAGACTCCAAATCAATGTTCAACCAAGGCAGACACATATAAAATCACATGGATAATATTACATTTCGCTACATATTTAAAGGCAAACTTTATAAAATCTATAAGAAAGATTATTAATAAAAACACTAGTTACGCAAATATATGTAATAATAAACATATCAAATTCGAGTTTTCAGTTTCTCCAAACCTCTTCAGGATAAAATCTTCATTTAAAAATAGAAAATAGGAAACTACATTTATTTTCTGAAAATAAATAAAAACACAAGCGTATGTGTATGTGCATATAGGTCTAGGTATGTGTATTTATCTCATCTCATCTAGGTCGTCCCATAGGACGCCCGTATGAGAGGTTTCGGTTAGAAGACAGAAGATGCTGCTACACGTGGTCTCGCAGTTTCCATCTAACCAAGAATATTAGGGACTAAATTATTGTCTTGTATTCAAGATGCTCTGCATGACATCCTGCTAGTTCAAAACTAGGAATCTGATCTGGTAGGTCCTACCTATAATTAAATGCACGCCCTGCTGCCGACGCTTCAATTTATTGTCGTTAAGGTTTTGTCTGTCTCCTACCCTTCGACCTGTCTGGGCTAGTAAGACATGCCTGAAGATTTCTCTACGTCCACCATAGCCCTCCAGGTCTTATTTTTCGTCCCACAGGGTGTCCACTAGTCGCCCTCCTCACCAAGCAAGCTTGATGGGGTTGCAAGTTTAGTCGCCGACGATTGACCATGCGACAGACTATATTGGATTACATGTTACCGATAGCGCTCAAGAGCGACCTGACTTACGTATGGATATATATATGAATATATATATGTGTGTGTGTGTGTGTGTGTGTGTGTGTGTGTGTGTGTATTTAGGTGTGTATGTGTGTTTATAGGTATGTATTCAAGTATGTTTTTACTTGTGCTCTTATGTGTATTCATATAAATAATACACACACACACACACACACACACATATATATATATATATATGTGTGTGTGTGTGTGTGTGTATGTGTGTGTGTGTGTGTGTATATATGATTAAGAAAGAGGGAATGTCCAGTTATAATATACTCTAATCATATAAATAGGTTTTTTTTATATTTTTGTAGAATTTTTACAATGTATATATGTACATATGTACATTTATATGGGCATGTGTGCCTTTAGGCCGGTATATAAGCATTAATTTACTAGCATAAGTGTAAATATATGTGAGTATTGTGTGTATAAACGGTATATAGCAGGGTATTGGTATGTATGGACGTTTTCGCACATACATCAAGGTCTGTATGTGTATCTGTATGTATAAATATTGTTGTTTCTATATGTTAGTATATATATATGTATGTTTACGTAAGTATTTATTTGTATGTGTTTTTCTATGTACTAAAAGCGTGTGTATATGTATATCTGGCTGAACCGGTATGTATACGCATAAATTTATGTATGTAAGACATAAAAATTTGATCGTACTTATTCATATATATCTGATGACAACCAATGTTTTTTATTTTTAAAGATATATGTACCACCTGATTTTTTCCATTAATCATTATCTCCCCTACATCACATCAAACTCATATACCTCTCTTCAGTTTTCTATGATAGATTTCCCTACAAATATATTGATATAAATAATGATTTTCAATATTAACTAAAAAAAAAAAATATTTTATACTACTTTCTAGATGATTATATACGTTTAGCAGATGATAACGTAAGTAAACTCCCCCTCACCTTCAATTTTAGTTTTTAACCTTTAGTATCTACTCCACAACCTTCTTTATAAATTTTCTATACTCTGACTAGGTAATAAATTGCGAAATATACGCATTTTTTCTATGAATATAAGACCTATTATTTACAATAAATTATTTTATTAGAAATTTTATGAGCCTGAAATTATTAGTGATTACTATCAAACATTTTTTTCTAATTATTTATTAAGTCGTAATGACAATTGACACTTAAATATAAATGTATTTTTTTTTGTATTTGAAAATTCTGTACTTCCTTATTTGGATTTCCTATCCTAACAGTCTCACCAGTTATTTTACTTCCTTTACAGAAGTTTGAATAAGCACATATACAGAAGCTCATAGAGAGAATGTCAGCGTTTAATATTTCAATATTATTATATATATGTTAGCACCCAATTTATATTTCTTAGTATTGTTTAAAATAAACACGAATCCAAGAACAGGAACATATTATAACGTGATTATTAACATTAAACCTATGTACTTCTAACGTTTTTTTTCTTCAGTTTTTATTCAAGCTACCAACGAGTACTTCGTGACAACTCAGATAATTTATTATGATAATCTCTGTCTTTCTGTATGAAACAAATTGTATAGCAACATGAGTAATAAAACTATAATCCAATTTAACATCTAATCTCCCCCACTTACATAAATACGAATGAATGAATTTCAGGGACTGTGTTTAATAAGTTAAATCATATACTTAATACACACACACACACACACACACAAAGAAACGGCGAGAGAGGAACGGAGAGAGAAATAGTAGAGCTAGTCCTTCCCTACTCTACATATCTACTAGTAGAACTATACATTTAATATGTCAGCTGCAGCACGAACACACACATAACCTTTACAGTAAGTAAATATCGTTCGTCACATAAATCTATATGTCACTTCCTTCTTTAGAATTCAATTATTCTATACATCACTCCATTTTCAATATACTTTGAAGTTGCCACATCTATTTATGTCGAATTTAATCTTGGATGACCTGTATAGAATTGGCAGTCTAAACTATTTCATTTTGATATTCCATAGTCTGTTTTTGCCTCTTCACCCTAACAATAATTTTAACCCACGGTTCTATACTCCAATGTTATTCTTGGTCTCCAGATATTTAGTTTATATACATTTAAATATTTAATTTCTTAACTACCTTCAATATAAATAATTTACACTCTTCATTCGCATATTCAAGCTTCGCAAGTGTCACAGCTTCACTTAATGGTTAAACTACGTGAAATATCAATCAGCACATAATCATAAAAATATGAAATATTTCATTGTTATTTTTAATATATTATATTTATTATATTTGTATATTTACTATATTTTTATATGTTTTATCTGTGTAGGTATAAATATTATTCTTTGGTATTAACACTGCCTCTCCTGCAATTAATTTTCAATATGCCCACTTGTTATTCGGGGTACCACTACATCAATAGACACTGACATTCTATTACGGGAGATTAATGGAGGTCGCTGCTATCACTATCCACGGGCTGCTGCCATTGAGAAGGCCAAAGAAGATTTAAGTTAAGTGATTTTCAGATTCAGCGTCGATAACGGACGATTATTTCCTGCTAGCCATATAAACACGAGTTCTTATAGGCACGTGCGAGAATCTCTGATGATAAATATAGCACTAGCCTATATTCTATCAGAACTCCCACATTTAGGTGATTATACATATTCTATTTTGATATTAATACTGACTTTTTCGCTATAAATTACAAATCTATTATATATATGTATATATGCCTATAAATGTTACTTCGTGTGATTGTATGCGTATATGAATGTGCAAACACATACGTGGTCAATGCTTCTATGTTTGTATATATATATATATATATGTGTGTGTGTGTGTGTGTGTGTGTGCGTGTGTGTGTGCGTGTGTGTGTATATATATGAGTGTGTGCGTGTATATATATATATATATAT
This sequence comes from Octopus bimaculoides, assembly GCF_001194135.2. Classification (NCBI taxonomy): domain Eukaryota; kingdom Metazoa; phylum Mollusca; class Cephalopoda; order Octopoda; family Octopodidae; genus Octopus; species Octopus bimaculoides. The sequence continues at coordinate 36,330,260 of NC_068988.1, forward strand.
ATATATATATATATATATACAGGCATGTATAGACGTTTATGTATGTACATTTAAATGTACATATATGTATTCATGTATTTATGTTTGTTTATTTATTTATGTATATCTGTATATGTTAAAGTATGCATGCATATGCATATATATGTAAGCTTTTATGATTTTGTATAGGTTGTTTTATGTTTATATTTGGATATTGTAAATAAACTTCTTGAAACTCATAAATCTCTGAAGAGGCCTAGAGAATCATACATGTACTTCTATTTCATGCATTTCATCTATCAATTACTCCAGCCGACTGGAGTTATATAGATAGAATGAGGCACATCATACTAGGCTGAAACAGCTGTAAGACATTGTCCCATCTTCGTTCACTAGATGTTCTTTTTAATTACTGATATGACATAATATGTCACATGTGTTTGTATATTGTTTTTATTGTCCTCTTAGTTGAAAAATAAACAGGTAAGTTGACATAATACAATGTCTGCAAGTTGATGAATACCACATATTCCCCTCCATTTTCTTATTGCTATATATATATATTTATATGATTAAGAAAGAGAGAAGCCAATTTCAAAGGTCGGTGTATATATTCATTCAATTCATTTCAAACTATTGAAATTCTCCACAGTAAAACAATATACATAGATGCGTTCACATATATGAGATATGATAAAAAGTTATAAGAATTTATAAACACATACGAAGATTCATAAATATATAAAAATTTACACACATAAACATTCATAAATATAGAAACACTTGAATATAAATACATAGATGTACTTGCTAAGTCCGAATGTTCCTATTAGAATCGCTGAGGATGGTAGATAAGAAAGTTAATATAAAATGATTCTTGAGGAATCCTTACGGCTGTTTCGAGAAGATATAGGTTGATATGGGCGAGCTAACTCCATCCATGGCAGTTATCTATACTTCTCGCATCAGAGTTAAGGGATTCAAAGAGTTAACATTTTAAGAGCTATGAGAGGATTTAGAATTTTTTAAAAACGAATATTTAGTCGAATCATATTCTTCATGCTGATGATGTAATTAAAATTTTAATTATATGTATATTGTATATTGTATACTGTGGAGAATTTTGATAATTTGAAATGGATTGAATGAATATATACAGTAACCTTTGGAGTTTGTTGCTCCCCTTCTTAATTTTATATTCTTGAAGCTCCAGTGGAACGCTAATTGGTTGGGCTTTATAAAGTGGATAACTATACTTTTTGCTATTATTCTATATATTTATAAACACACACACACACACACACACACAGACACACACACACACATACACACACACACACACACACAAACACATACACACACACACTCACACACACGCACACATATATGGTGCTGGATCAAAAGCCTTGCAATATTTTGGTAAGTTAGTTGCTTTATTCGTTGAGTTACAACAAAAGCAGCGAAACATTTCAAGTTGAGGCCACCGTGTGGCACCTTCTGAATCCCACGCTCAAGCCAGGTCTTGTCTTCCACGGTGAAAACCTCATTCAGTGAAGCTTCCAAATCCTTTCAGTTGATACATTGTCGCGAGTACAGGAAATGCGCCGTAGACCAAAATAAGTAATAATACGAGGTAGCTAGGTCCGAACTATATGTTGCTGGTAACATCAGTTCGATTCCCTTAAGTTATTGGAGTTTATTCCGTGTCGTTCGGTCTGTTTGAATTCTTGTGCTGTCATGCTGTCGACGAGCCTATCTTTTGTATTTCTGCCACAGACTTGCGTACATCTGCTCAAGTCGTTTGGGGGTACTGATTGGCATAGATGATTTGACCGACTGGAACGAACTTGTGCTGCATTATTACCTCATAATCCCAGCAGCGCATGGAATCACCCTGTGTTCGAAACTCCCATATTTGGCGATAGTTTCCGCAAGCTAGTCTTGCATAACCACTACTTATGCACGTTCTCTTGCGGGAAAATAACACTCTCTGATTATTATTTGTTCCGATTCATGATTAAACCAAGTTAAGGTGGAAGCCTCATGGACGATTTCGTCACCTTCAAGGATAAGAAGTCAAATCTTGTTTGGCTTGAGGCATAGTCTGCATATTAATAGAGTTAGAAGAGAAGAAATATGGGAGATTTATTTTTGCGCATGTGTCCAATGGAATATGATGAGTTTGTTTCAGCTCCATCAACCAAATCTATCTTGAAAGCCTCGGATGGCCCGAGGTTATAGCAAAAAGCATTTGTCAAAGTGCCACGCAGCGGAACTGAACCCGAAACCTTGTGGTTGAGGTACAGAATTCTTACCTCATAGCCAGGCCCTCGCCCTCATGAATTTGAATTGGAATTTCGTGAGGGAATTTTCTTAGCCAAAAATCTATTAACTCTACACCGTACTTGTGTGGGGCAGTAGTATTAAGAGTTACTACATCAAATGAAGTGATTATGCTATTCCAGTTAAGTTTTTTCGGGAGACGGCTTAAATTTGAAGAACGACTTTAACAATGTGTGAAGGGTTTTGTTATGTCTGTGAGTATCACAAGCTGCTTCAATTGTTCTTACTTTGAGGACCTTCAAAACTGGCATGTTTCTGCAGATTGAGTGTGATTTTTGCATAACAGCTTTCATTACTTTATTTTTTGTGTACTTTGAAAAGTCCGTAGAAGAAACAGGTTTTGAATGTAATGTTTGTTAGATAATCTAGATAGTGAATTTTTGCATTAGTTAAGCCATTCCGTGTTGCTCGATGAGAATGTTAATTTTAAGGAATGTTCTTTGTTTGTTGTTAGTTGTTTACTATTTCATGGCGGATGGTATTTCACACACTTAGACACACACACATTCATATATATATATATATATATATATATATACATGTTTGTGTGTGTGTGTGTGTGTGTGTGTGTGTGTGTGTGTGTGTGTGAGGAGAGAGAGAGAGAGAGCTAATGCGGCATTTTTGTATAGTTCCATATTCATAATGACTACAGCTCTTCACTTATCAAAATCAGTTATAATTATGTTCTATATCTATAGGTACTACAAAATTTCGCTTGTCAGCTTGTTTTATATCTGTTATAATCGTTTATAATAGCACATATTGGTTTTCATTGTGATGGACTTCCGTTTAAGAAGTTGTCTACTATTTTATTTCCCTCCTTTCGTGGAGTCTAACTGCTTTTTCTGTTGTATCTGGGGAGCGTCCATTCTCGTTTAGTGCCTTATAATTTAACGTACGCACCGGTAAAATTTCCTCTCATTTCCATCTTTATTTTTCTAAAATTTTCGTTGCGTCTTGCAATCATTTCAATAGTTGTTTACTCTGTCCATTATTCACACTGCGTTCTTTTTGTTTGTTTGTGCGCATGTGTGTGGGTCGGTGTGTGTGCATACACATCTATGTATGTATGCATTATGTGTATGCAGGTATATATGTGTGTGTGCATGCATATGAAGGTATGTGTGTACATTTGTATGTATGTATTCTGCATATTCATGTATTTATGTGTCCGTGTTTGTGTGCTTTTATGTATGTGTGCGTGTACTCTTGTCTCCTTGTGTGTGCATGTCTGAGTGTATGGTTTTTTAAACTATGTACTGTGTTTGTATGTTTGGATGTGCATCTCCATATGTGTGGACGTGTCTCCATACGCATCCTTGTCTGAAGTGAAGTGTGTGTGTACATATGGTCATGTGTTTCAGTCTTCATTTGTGTATGTGTGTGTATGTGTGCTTGTCTGTTTATATAACCTATGTGCCTAGATATCATATTCCTATACCCACAGTATATACAGGTAGAGTAGAATAGTTAGTGGGCTGTTATGTAGATAGATGTATGTATGTATATGTATATGCACATGTATGTAAGCATATGGATATGAAAGTAAGCAAATAGGCATACAGACGGATAGATACATAGAGAAGTCTCATGACTAGCTGCTAATAAATTTTTCTGCAATATAAGGATTTTCTATGCTTTTCACCATTATTATTATACGTTTGGTTGTAAAATATTTCCATATCTGTATATTTCAATACATCTCAACGCTTCTAAAAAAGGGAACTTTTTTTACATACACGTTCATATATAGATCGGAAGAGCGTCG
>NC_068988.1:36334368-36336528 GCF_001194135.2 Octopus bimaculoides
ATATCCCTTACTGGGTTGTACCCCCAACCCCTAACTCTCTCACGTTATATACATATATATATATTCGGGCGTGAGTATGTGTCAATTCGACTACGTTTACATGTGTAAATTTATGTTCTATTTCAGCATTTACACAACGCCCTACCAATAATTTTTCTTCTATACATTTTGAAATATGTTAATTAAAAAGTGCTATTTGAACATTTTTTTTATTCAAATCTGCTTCAATACACTTTCCATAATATTTTGCACAGAAAAATAATTTCGAAATTCGAGTAAAAAATGTTTTTCCATATTGGTAAAACAATAGAATATTCTAAAAAAATTATGTTCCTTTTGTAATGCTCACTTTTTTCTTTTGCAAAAGTATTTTTGATATACGTGATAGAACATTTTCTATATCGATACTACGTTACATTCCTTTCGAAATAAATAATTGTTTTACACATATATGTTTGGCTTATTTTTTTATTAATTTACCTGTATCAATTTTTTTCTTTTGGGGGTGGGTTCTTGGTGTTTTTGTTTCCTTATATTCATTTTGTTATGATTATATACACCATACATCTATTAATCAATGTATATGTTTTCGCTAAACTCAAAGATAAAATAAATGTCAAATGTATGAGGTTATATCAGACAACAACAACAACAAAAACAGAGATCTAGTAACCTTAAGGACGGTATTATTACAACTAATATCACTGCCATTACTACCGAGAATAAAAATAACTCTTCTAAATTTTGATACACGACCAGGACCTTTAGGGGAAAAGGTTAAATGAATATAACTATCAAAGAATTTGACAGCTATTTTATTTCATAGCCCCCGAGTAAATAAAATGCATAGTTAACCTCAGATTCAGACGCACGAAGTAGAGGCAGAAGAAATGCTGGTAAGCATCTCGTCCGATTAGTTAACAATTTTGCAAACTTGCAGGCCTTTAATAGTTTCTTATTTAGGTACTAAGCCAGCGAAAGCGAAAGATGGATGTCCATCGATAATATCACCCCCACCCCGGCGATAAGAAGGACATGGAGGGATTGTAACTCACAGCATAAACGTCCGAATAATTAATGCCGATTCTCTAAAATTAGAGCAAATAATAATAATAATGAAAATAATAATAATAATAATAATAATAATAATTAATAATTAATAATTACAACAACAACAACAACAAAAACAATAATAACAACAATAATAATAATAATAATAATAATAATAATAATAATAATAGTGAAACAAATGAACCAAAATATTATAGACCCATAACCTGCTTAACAAGCAGGTATAAAATACTAATATCTGCCTTGACTGAATACACATAACTTTCGAATAGAAGGGGTCATGAAAGGATGTAAATATGGGTCCTATGGTTGTAAAGATCAAATACTCATCAATAAAATCATTTTGGCAGATTGTAATAAAAACGAAATATCAAAAGCCTGGATAGACTATAAAAAGGTTTTTGATAGTCTACTACATGATTGGATTGAGAAATGTTTGAAAATTTATAAAATAGCATCTACTCTTCGAAACGTCTTTTTTGTGAGTATGAGTTAATGGGGAAACTACACTGATTTTGAATAGTGACAATGACTCTTTGAATGCTGGGGATGTAACAGTTTTATGTGTCATCTTCCAGGCTGACTATCTATCACCACTGGTCTTTTGTCTCTTTTCTGGATATAAGTGTTATGGTAAAAGAATAAACCATAAAACTGTATGCTGCAAATGATAAGAGACTGAAATCCTTACGACAGATAGTATATGAGTTTCGCAACGAAATAAATTAGAAATTAGGTTTAGAAAAATGTGTGGAAGACTCCTTGTAAAGAGGAAAACTAGTAAAGAATAACAATAAAACACTATTTTTTTTATTTGTTTTAGTCATTTGACTGCAACCATGCTGGAGCACCACCTGTAGTCGAGTATTTACACCCCAGGACGTATTCTTTGTAAGCCTAGTACTTATTCTATCTGTCTCTCTAGCCGAACCGCTAGATGACGGGGACGTAAACACACCAGCATCTGTTGTCAAGCGATGTTGGGGGGACAAACACAGACACACAAATACATACATACATACATACGTACGTACATACGTACATACATACACGCACACATACATTTATATATATATATATATATATATA
>NC_068988.1:36336813-36338043 GCF_001194135.2 Octopus bimaculoides
ATATATATATATATATATAATGGACCTCTTTCAGTTTCCGTCTACCAAATTCATTCTCAAGGCTTTGGTCGGCCCGAGGCTATAGTAGAAGACACTTGCGCAAGGTACCAGGCAGTGGGACTGAACCTGGAGTCATATAATGTTTGAATACTCTAGCCATCCCTGTTATAATTGGATACAAAATGTCTAGCCACACTTGACACGAAATCAAGTACAATAAGAGAGGAATTTAAAATACACCTTCAGAAATCTAATCTGAGTTAGAAAGGTTATGTATACACCCTACGAATTGACGGCAGTAGTTGCCTTATTAAACTAGGAAATTACTATAAAATATCCACCATAAGACTACAAATGTATCAAACAAAGAACCGAGGAAAACTAGTACAAATAGCCATAGCAACGAATAAATCCGTCTTTCATCTTCGAGGAAGCGGAAAAATACTAGAACGAGGACACAATGCCTGAGAACTATAAAGGATAAGAAGAAACAGTAAAAGTCGTAAAGCAACTAAAATACAAGGTAAAACTGGAACTATAAAATTAAATGATACTACGACGGCAAGAAAAGCCCGTGCATGGCAAATACTAGGACAAGCTAAATAGAAAAAAGTGAAAACCCAACGATGTCTGAGAAAATCGGGATTCAAAACAAAGCCTCCCTACCCAAATACATCATAAAATATAAAATAAGTGATTGCAGAATAGGTGGTGATGGGGAAGAAACGAAATATTATATTGTTTCTGACATCCCAGTTACGGATGAGAAAACAAAAATACATCCACAGACATGATAGGGTTATGGCCGATATGAGCTGGAAATGGAGCAATCATATTCAATGAGAGCAGAGAAAATGACATAAGCATATCCCAGAAAAAGGGCTAAAAAAATGACAAAACGAGCATACTCTGAGAAATGCCAATACACACAGATAGAGAGATGAAACATGAGACCAGATATTGACGTCAAGGACAACCAAGGAACAAGATTCTATGTAATCTACATATCATTCACAACAGATATTTCGGTAACAAAAACAGAGGAACTCTTGAAATACAAAAATCTGAAAATAATGATGATTCGAATTTGGAACCTGAAAACAGAGGTAATCCTAATTGTATTAGGTTCATTAGGTATTAATAAGCAAGGCAACAGCGCCTACGAATAAACACACACACACACACACACACACACACACACACACACACACACACACACACACACACACA
>NC_068988.1:36338418-36349497 GCF_001194135.2 Octopus bimaculoides
TATATATATATATATATATATATATATGACATACATGAAATAGCACTATGAACCACTGAAGGAAGAAGTTGGAAACTTGTAGTGGATGAAGAAGGTTTAAGCGATTCCCGTGGTGATTGGAGCATTGTGATGCACATCGAACCGTTTAGAGGACTGTGTAAATAAAATCGTAATTGATGCATGGTTACAGGACATGCAGAAAACAACACCTCACAGAACAGCCAGGGTTTTAAAGAAAATCTTGTCAATGTTTAATATCCAAGTGTCTGAAATTTGCAAAAGTGAAACAATAATATTATTGCTTTCCTAAACTAGACGAGAGAAAACCTAAGACACATGGACTCTAAATCCAGAAAGACAATCTCTATGTATAAATCGTTATATCTTAGAAAGTCGATTCGTAGCCTATAACTATTGTGGAGAGAATAATATTACGTAGTAAAGGTAGAACGCGGTATAGAAGAATATGTGAGAATCTGATTGTAACTACCTGAGAAAAGAAAGAAAGAAGCAGTCCATAGTGAAATAATATAAGAGAGAAAAGAAAGCACGACCCAGAAATAAACTGGAGAAAGAGATGCATGGTCAACATCTAAGACAAACTGAGTGTGGAACTTGGTTATGGTTAAAGAAGGGAGAGCTCAGAAATTAAGGGAAGGACGTATTATTGCTGATTAAATTTAATAATTACGAACGAATATCATTATATAGAAATACACAGAACTGCGGAAGGTGATAAATGCAGAATATGTAACTAGAAAGAGGTGTCAGTTGTGCAGAAAAGTTCATGTAGTCCTTCAGTATGTAAATCGAAACCCACAAATATTTGATTGATGGATCATTGATGAGACAACTGGCAAACATTAAAGAGAGAAAATCATGGGTTCATCTACTTGACTTTCTGTGTTATGAGCACACCGAAACCACCTTTACATTTCAGCCATCCGTTGCAGAAAAAAATAAAGTTTCAACGAATGATAAGTTGATCAGAGTCAATTTTACTGAGTAATACTTAGTTCATTTCGTCTATGCATCGCAAGTTACTACGTCTGAGAAACCAAAGTGAATTTTCTTTGTCTCACTTATGCGCTAAGGTTAGATTAAGATGAAGCAAATATACAAAAGCTAATTTGAAACTACTGTTATGAAACCAAGTGTGACTCAAACAATCATAACCTCCGTATGATGTAAGCATTGTGTTACAAATATTGTGTTGTTTCACAAAGATACAAACTAGGCAGTTTACTTTTGGGCACATCGTCACAGAAGGATTTGGTATAGCAAATGGTTTTGAAAATTAAACGAAAAAGTTAACATGCAATTTTTCTAACATTAAAAAGAACATGAACCCTAATAAAACTACTACTACTACTACTACTACTACTACTACTACTACTACTACTACTACTACTACTACTACTACCACAAATATTGGAATCTTAAAATCACTAGAAAACCGTTAAGAGCACATAGAATCTCGTTACGGTACAATAAATAAGAATAAAAACATATAAAACCATATTAAAATACGTACAGTTAAGATACACACCATAAAGTAGTGTAGCTTAGCGAACGAAGTCATGAAATCAGCTTATTTATCGGTCTTTCGTAGCTCATTTTACGCTGTAGTCCCAATGTCTACCACTAGGCGTCGTTGTCACTCTTGATTCCCGTGATTGTTTTGAATTCAGATTTGTTTACGTCTGTTTATCGGCTACTTTCTTATTTTCATTCATTTGTAATTTTATCTTTTGACCTCATGTCTCCTCAGAACATTCATAATGAAAGTGCTTCATACTATAACGCTGGAAGATAAGATGTCTGTGATAAAAACACCATTGAAAAGGTAAAAAAGTGGTAGTAATTGAACGATTTTTTGAAATGAACCAGACAACTGTATCAACGATTGTACATAATATGGACAAGAGTTTAGCACATATCAAATCTGAAGCCCCAGAGATGAAGATCGCTGTCATCAATGAGAAAAGGGACAACATCGTTGGAGAAATCGGAAAGACTTCTTTCTCTTTGGATTGGTAAGTTGAATCGTCAGCGTGCTACTATTAGTCAAGAAATCATTCAAGAGAAAGCGTTATGATTGTTTGAGGACCTGAAGAAAAATTATCCAACTGAGAAATATGCAGAGTTCAAGGCAATCAAGAATGGTTCATGAGATTTAAGGAGCGAAGTCGTTATCACTCCATTAAGAAGCAAGGTGAAAGTACTTCAGCTGACGAACAAGGGGCAGCGGAATTTCCTAATGCGTTCAAGTAAATCATAGAATAAAATGGGTTTCTTCCCGAACAGATTTTTAACGTAGACGAAATTGAATTTTATTGGAAAAAATTTTCAACCCATTTATTCATTTCCAAGGAGGAGAAAACTATTCCAGGATGCAAGGTCTCAAAAGAATTTGTGACCATTATGTTGGGAGGTAATTGTGCAGGAGATTATAAGTTAAAGCTATTGCTTGTGTACCATGCATACAACAACCGTGCCCTAAAGAATATACCCAAGGCGTCTCTCCCTGTTGAATGGATGGCTAATTCAAAAGCATGGGAAACTGTTGTTGTTTTTGAAGATTGGTTCTTCAATCATTTTATCCCACCAACAGAGAAGTACTGTAAGGAGAAGGGGATTCCTTATAAGGTTTTACTTATCTTAGATAATGTTACTGTTCAACCGAAAAACATCGTAGATTTTGACCTTAATGTTACCGTCCTATACATCAATCCGAACACTACGTCCCTAGTGCAGCCAATGGATCAGAGTATAATTGTTATCTTCAAGCGTTACTATAAGAAGTGTACGCTGCGGCGAGCAATATGTGTAACTGATCTTAATGAGTTCATCACACTTCGTGACTTTTGCAAGAGATACGATATCTACAAGGCTGTAGAGACCTTAGCAGCGATATAGAATGATGTACAGAGCACGGTTATGAATGGTATATGGAAGAAACACTGCTTGCAATTCGTGAATGATTTTAAGGGGTTTGATAATGTTGCCATCAACGAAACGTTGGCGAATATGAGCAAAGAACTGGAAATGGATTTGGAGGAGGAGGATATCTCATATTTATTTGAAAATGTTAAGCAGTCCCTGACGGACGATGATTTGATAGAGCTTAACGAGCAGCAAAACAAAGAAGAAGAGGAAATCGAACCTGAGCCGAGTCACTTTACCATTAAGAAGACGCAGAAAGCTTTTGTACATATCAAAAAAAGGTTTTTCTATGTTAGAGGATACGGATTCAAAGGCTCAACGCTTTTCCATGATTATGAGAGCTTGTCATGGAACTTTTCCTCCTTATAATGTAATTCTTGAAGAAAAGAAGACGACAGTTCAAGGAACTCTTAATTGGTTTTTTTAAGCGCATCGAATGAAAAGAACGGTCACAGTCAGATGTTAGTGTTGAGGATCCACAGCCATCTAAATCCGCGATGTAAACCACCAAATGGTATGTACGTATTGGTAAATTTTAAATAATTTAGTGTTTCTTTTTACTATTGCAAAATAATGATAATTATTAAATTTGTTTTTTAAGCTTAAAAAATGTTTTTATTTTACCATGTCTTATTGCAAACCGCATTCATAAATAAAGCATCCACCATGTTCGGTAAACACCACCAAATTGTATTCGTAAATATAGATTACTTGGTTTTTATTAAAAAAAATTAAAAAATTATTTATTTGTAAGCTTAAAATGGGTTTTTATTAACCATATGTTATTGAAAATGCATTCATAAATAAAGTACAGAACTGGGAATGGTTATTATCAGTTTAGCCTAGAGACAAGTAAATTTGGCCTAGCCTAGCTTAGTGACAATTTAAATCGACTTAAGTCGGTTTTTCGGCTTTAGTCGTGTCTCCTGAAACCAATGAACCACGTAGGGTCAGGTACGCCTGTAAATTGTTTTGTTTTACTAATGATATGTCAGTAACTGTATGAATGTTTTCTTTGCATACAATAAGACTTATAACAATATATTTACCTTAAACTAAAACAATAGATAATCAGAAAGGAAGTTAAAATGATGCACACAATCTTTACAAATGCATGCTCATAAGAATGACTGCAGTTATTGTTTATTCATAGAGGTAAGTGTTCTTTCAACCGGCATGGAAGTCAACTAACATTACTTTAAGAACAACACTGTAGTTTCTATTCTTTTACTGACCAGATAATGTCCTTTATATGCAAAAACAACAATCAAAGCTTTAAATATACAATGTATGAGAAAATGTAGCCATCGTGACACGAATGCTTTATATGCTTTCTGATAATTGAATCCGTTTATTAATGTGGCAATTTGTCTAATTGAGTATATTGCTTTCCAGTAAAAATGAAATGTATGATTCTATGAATGTCCGTCTTCAGACACATGTCACAAAATAAAGAATTTTGTTTAGAATTATATGTTTCCTTAAATGCAAAATACAAGACTTTTATACATAGCATTTTATCAAGACTAATTTCTTTGGTTTTAAACACCGACAATGTTTTGGAAAGAAATAAGGAACGAGAAGAACGGAACAGTATGAAGGTATTCTGAAAATTTCATTAAACTGGAAACAAATTGATATCTTCTTAATTAGAGTTGAGTGAAAAACGCAACCAATATAAAATACATAACTAGATGTTCGCGCGTGCGCACAAACATTTTATACGTATATGTTTATATATATTTTTATTATGTATATGTGCGTAGGTACACACACATATATATAGCATATATAGTATGTATGCATATATCTCTATATCCATTCCTGTATGTACATGATAACCCTTGCTCAAAGATAACGCTAAGCTATACAGACAGGAGAGAATCTTGTAATTCCTGTATTTTCCTAGTGTGTATTTTTTAAATTTTTTAAATAATATTCAATTATTAAGATTATAATATTCAATTTTGGAAGGTCTTTGTATGTAGGACGCAAATGATATTTCTTTTCACAATTTCAAAGTGATTTAAAGGCAATTTTGTTTTCTAAGAATTTGTAATGTAGAAATATTAATCAAAGTATGACATTCAATAAGATTCTACGTTGAGTGATTAATGCAAACTCACTCCCATATCTCTTTAGCAATATTATCAGCTATATTTTGTCCTCAAATCCTGCTTAGTAGTTAAACATTAATTCTTGGCATATTTAACTACGTGCGGTTTGAATTAAATATTTTCTTCAATAAAGTGCAAATTGAAAATTGACTAACTTTGTTTTTTGCTGCTGTAGTTGTTGCAAATCATCCAGTAAATTGAATTTACCCGTTGAGATATCTCATTCAAAAATAATTTCTTTTGGATTTCAAAATCGCAACTTTTTTCGTTTTCCTATATATTGTTAGTTAATGAGATTTTTTTCATATATACATTTGTCTTTTAAATTTGATTAAAAAAATACTCTTGAAATAATCTAAATTCAATTTAAGTAATCAACGAATATCGATTCAAAGATATCAATCTTGTCTTTTATTTATCAAATCACTTTAATGTTTTTATATGTGTCAACTATAAAGTATTTTCTTACAGCTTTTAGCATTTATAGATTTCAACAACACTAAGAAAAAGAATTAAAAATCAAAAGCCACTGCTAGCAAATTTTGTTTTTCTTTCGATCTTCTTAGTGTTCTGTCATATTTCTGTTTATGTGTTTGCATCTTGTTTTATTATTTTTGTGCTTTCGATCATTATTTCATTCTGACATGCCTTCATTTCAGAAACCATTCAGCTGTAATATTAAGGATTTAATAGTGTAACAAGACGTCACGTCCTACTGTCAAAACTTTCTACGCACGATTTTTTGTAAATTTTTATAAATTTTTTATCTCATTTTATTTCCGTATTCTTATTTTTTAAATGTCTTATTTTCCGTTTTACTTTCAGATTTTATCCTTACCTCTGCAGTCACTCACCACCTTTACTAATCTTAGTTACGGACTGACAGCTTGATTACTTCTAGAATCTTCTTTTCAACCATAATTCAAACCTTTCACAGAAAAATCAAAATCAAAATTAATCTATACAAGACACGGCCTTTGTCATTAATGTCACGGTGCAGATGCTGTTAATATTTTTAGCACTATTCATCTATCCGTCAACATTACAAATATTTTCGTTGTTTCATTAGATGTTTATGAACACTTGTATACGTTTTCGTGTTCGTGTTTGTTTGCCAATATGCCGTTTAAAATTTTTCTCAGACTTTTTACGTAAATAACATTTTCATCAAATATTTCAGACTATTGCATTTGAATGCGACTTCCAATATGTTTTAGAATTTCGATTGTAATTTTATTCTGAAAAAAAAAAACTCCATAAAACTATAAGTGCATTTCAGTGGGCTATTGTAATTATCGTGTCAACATGAATTTAGAAAATTGTAATGTTCTCGGAAAGCCCATTTACAACTCAACATAACATTTTTATATGCAATGTGTTATTTATCCAATAACTTGAATGAAATAAAGGGTTGTTGGTGTTTGGTCTTAAATGCCCGTTGTCAAACATGAATTAAAATGTGTTCGGATTAAACTAAAGGAATAATTTATGAATAGAAGGCATACGTTTCTGGTGCTATAGAAACGCCAATAATTTTTTGAAGCAGTGTGACGGATTACTTGAATCAGTATTGTAAACATGATTTTCATTATTCTAATTGTTATCTGCATCGGAAACTTCCACAGTAGCATAAAATACGTGGATATATTCATATGTAAGGGATTACCATTTACAAGATTTTGGTAGAATGCTGTGACCACAAAATTAAGCTTGTTAATTTTCTCAGATATCTTTAATACAGAGATTCTTCCAATATGCTTGCTCTTTTCTGCTGGAGTAACTAGCTTACTATATTGTAAAAACATATTTGCATGAAGTTATATTCTTCTAGAGTGATTCTCATTAAAACATCACAAATCGCAAAATACGATAAAAACAATAAATTTCTTTCGTTGCCGTGGCTCGGCAGTTTTCTTGTAGTAACTTCAGAACTTAGTTTAGAATATCGCATTCGATGCACCATGCAAATCTTTTTGTGGAGTCCTATAGAACAGATGTAATGTATGATAAAAGTATTGCAGGATGAATACGAATATGTTGCACTTCTATTTACTGGAGTCATGAAAAATTATATAATTAAGGTCAAAGGATTCTATTGAGAAGGAAAGAAAAACAGAATCACGGATTTGTTTTTACAAAATTGAAAATTATGGAGTTGCGCTCACACTTACGCGATTATGTAGTAGACAATTTAGTGAAACATTTACGACTCAATATATTACTGCTACACACACGCACTCACACGCACATGTACACACACACATATATACAGAGTTATAATGAAGACCCAATGTTTTGCGAAAGTTTCAATATAACCCTTGATTTCTCTTCATCATTGTCATTGTTTGCTGAGATCCGTGCTTCACAAACAAATAGGTAACAAAAACCAAAATATTATAAATGGAGTCAATGAAACAAAACGATTTGGACGTAGAAGTGTACACATATAACACTTAAGCGAACAACAAAGAAAGAGTACAATGAATCCTCAATACTACAAATATTGAGGCATGAAATAGAAAAAAATATGCGATACTAAATACGTTTGTTTCTATGGGAGGGAACAGGTATCTTTAGATACTCATTAGCTAAGGATAGCTGTGTTTGCGTGAAGTGATGTAGGATATTTTTGTCTTAAAAGCGATGAATCTAACTACAATGCATTAGTGTAGTGTTCTATAGTGGGGAGAAATTTGTAAACCTGTGGTATGCTGCGGGTAATTTTGTTTTTTACGTTAGGTGATGTGTATACCTGCATTTTCATGTGTAGTTTTTGTAAATTGAGTATAGTTGTATGGACGTATTGAGGAATATCATGGTGTATGTTTATGTAGTCTCGAAGATATGTGAGTGAAATCGTGAAGTGTATAATGGATTAAATGTTGGACGATAGAATGCAGTTTCATATGGTGTTGTTATGTTACTGTCAACAGAACATTTACATCAGAATGGTCGAAAACACCGAGACGAAAAACAATTCTTCGCTCCTTTTGGAAGTGAGAAGCAGGACTTTCCTTGAATTCAAATAATAGAAGAGACTGAGAGATAAAAATTACTGTGCGCAGAGGAGTTCATATGGCAACGAACTGGCGTTGTTACAGTGTTGGGAAAATGGGTTTACGTAAATATACACTGAAACGATCCACAAATCAACTGACAAAAATTCCCATGTATAGGAAAGCATAAAGACAATAATCAATAATTTTTTGTGGTACAGGACTCCTCGTGTGCCGAACAGTAAAATATTTGTTTTATTTAATCGAAGCTCGATTCGACAGCTAAATAATGCAAGATATATTACCGTTGTGGTACCATATCCGATTCAGGAAAAGTTATGAAAATGAATGGAAATAGAACTAACTGGAAATTGAATCTGAGTTGCACTTGATTGCAAACATATGCTACATTACTCAGTTAAGAAAAAATACATTTTTGTTTTTTAAAATTTGGCAGAGATGTCACATATACAGTGTATACAGAAATATAAATTTGAACATTAATGGTATATTAGAAATATATTAGTGAGAGGTTACTCTAATAGCTCATAGTTACTTGCAATATTGCTTCATAATCCATGTTCTTGTTTAGATATTTATTTTCATTGTATTTTTATCTGTTTGCTAAAGAAGTGTATGATGCGTGTGTCACTATGGTATTAAGCCATATAAGTAATTTTTAGGATTTTAGCATATTTCTAGTGACCATTTTCTCCATTGAATTCTGAAGGCTAGAAAATCATAAACAAAGAGTAAATATTAATTTTCTTTAGTTTTTTTTATTATTTAAACATTTTCCGATCATTCTTTTGTTTTTCTTATATATTTGTTAATATTTATTGTGAAGAGTTGTATATCATTTCTTTTCACACATACAAAACACAGACAAAAATTGTAGAAACATTCTCAAATAGTAACTTCAAACTTTCAGCTTAATATCTTCTGTTTTCAGGAATTGAGATTTTTAAAAAAATTAATTTCGCCGAGAATGTTATGTACGCATATTTATTTTTGTATGATATATATTGTGAGGAGAAAGAAAAACATTTAGATTTTAAATTATTAGTGAATGACATAATATAGAAGCCAAAAGCAAGTATAACTTTTTAAAAAGTAAAACACAATGACATTTTCTATATTGAAGCAGAGAATATGATATTGCGTATGGCGCCATTTATATAAATGTAGTTTTACTACAATATGCTTTGAGTTTATAATGCATCCAAGCGCGATCTTTATGATTTACGCTTATGACTGTCGCGGTGACACATAAATCAACCAGTGTTTAGCGTCAGATAGTAAGTTGTTATGTATGTTCTAAACCCCACACATATATCTCATATTTTAGGCTTGAGAAGGGTTGTAAAACCGTAAAAGTATAGAAGCTAATATACAAATGTGTAACATGTACAATAGGAATTGAAGGATATCTAAATTTATAGCATAATTCATGGAAGAAATTTTCTTCGCTACAGACACAATTATCTTGCCCCCACCCCGAGATAGCAAACATGTTTTTACCACACAACTGTCTGACATGTATTCGAGCCACAGATAATAAATCTGTCTAGAAAGGATTTTGAATCGCTGCTGATAGGATAGGATTGCTTTATTGAAATCATGATAATGTGGTTCAAAGAGAAACCATGTTTCATGCTAGCGTATGTCGGATACGTATTCTTTTTTTACTGAGATTCTGAAAGCACCCTGTCATTGCTTTTGCATTAACAGGAAAAGTGTGATATATTTATTTCTCAATCCTTTTTACTTTCAAATTCGGGTATTTGAAAATGATGCAGAAACAAACTGTCTTCTCAAAAATATATATTGCAACATTATTTTATTCCATACGAAACGATACGAGGGGTTGCGGAAAACTTCCCGAGTTCTTTTACAGAGCTTAGAAAATTTGAAAGACAGTTGCAATAAATGTTTCAACGTGAGGAGGGAATATACTGTATAAAATAATAACTAATTGATCCTCTTGTATTTTCTTTTACCCAAAACCAGGAACTTTGCAGCACCCAATCGCGTATATTGATTTTCTACATAGGCTCCAGTAATTTTACATGTATTCAAGTTCACCGCTAATATGTTGCATGTGACATTGAGAAATGGCCATCAATTGTGGGTCATGACCGAAAGTGTACGATCACGAATATAGGCGACGAAATTGGATTCCTTCGAATTCCCTTTGGTGTAACATTACTCGACAGGTATCATACTTATAATAACATACCAAAAGCAGAAAAAGAATATATGTGCTGCACTTTAACCCACATATGATATATATTTCATAGTATGATATCATATATCAGTGTGCTAAACGCTACTATTCTAGCCTTATTGCTCCATTAGACTCAAAGAAATATAGTACAAAAGATTGATAAGGCTATGGAGAAATTTTACACCGTGAAGTTCATGACCTTCAAGCAGTTACTGACAAACTCATTGAGATGAAATTGTTTAACCAGAAAATAATACTTTCATGTAATCAGTTTCTAATATTATTCCTCACTAACAATAACTCTTAAATATTAATATGCAAGAACAAAAGTTATTCTGAAGAAATTGATGGCGGTATGCCTAGAAAGTGAATAAAATTAGATAAGTTCATATCAACTGCAGACGAGAAATATCTGACCTTTGACACTCGCACTTCATGAGATGGAGAGCAAAAGGATTTTACCCATCACCAGCTTACCCGTCACCAATAAGAGCATATGATGTTACATAATGATATGTTTTTATGTGTGATGGTGGTAATAATATGTATAAGATAAAATAATGATATGACGTGTTCTTCATTTCATCGAAGAGATTAATGATGCAAATACAATAGAAAGACTGCCAACGTTAAATTAAATTAACTTCAATGATTTAGTTTGGCTAGACCTCTATGAAGTAAGGCACGTAAAGTTTAATACACTGATCTAATTATTTATTTTTTTCATTTGTGTGTGTGTGTGTGTGTGTGTGTGTGTGTGTGTGTGTGTGTGTGTGTGTGTGTGTGTGTGTGT
>NC_068988.1:36349686-36350627 GCF_001194135.2 Octopus bimaculoides
TCGTCGAGAGTTTTTTTCTTTGTGTAGATAGAAGTTATTGACTTCTTTCTGTCTGAATGTATCATAAATCATATTTATATATATATGTGTGTGTGTGTGTGTGTTTGGAGGACATTATACTTAGTTGCTATGATGGAAGAAATCAATAGTATCATACTGTTTTTTCTTGTCTCCAACTAAGAATTTTGCGAGACGAAATTGACTGTGGTTGAAGACAATAATTATGAAACTTAATATTAGAATACATTCATACCGGTAGCCTACAATATATAGATTAAAATAGCATTAAACATCCGCAGTTAATTGTAATGATTTACAATTTTAAAAGAATGAAATTTCTATAAGGCGATTAATCAAATGTTTTCACTAAGTCTTGCAAATGAATTGATAAATTTAACACAGTTTAATTTTGATTTAATTTATCTAGATCATGTATGTGAAAGTTCAGTATTTTTATAGTTTCTTACGTAAATAACGTGTGAAAGGTGTTAAAATAAATTCTATCGGGGCAATGAAAGTTGACAATGAAAAAAATTTATGATATTTATATGATTAAAAAATATCAAAATTAAAATCTTTTATCAAAAAGTGTGCATATTTTATTGAATATATATTACAAATCTTCATAAAATTTGTCTGGAACTTTCATAAATCATAATTACGAGTTGCACAAAAAAATAAAATGTATACAACCTAAATAAATTTCTCGGCAGAGAAAAATTTGTAGTTTAGAATCAGTAGTTCTTTGACTGCTGTTTCTGAATTTTCAGTATGTTGGAGAAGCAACTCAATTGCTAATCCCTTATATTTATGATGATAAATGGTCTTACCGATAAAGGTTTATTTCATACTGAACTACTTGGCAAAATTGTTAATTGTTAATTTTATTATTAATTGACAATTCCCTGCCCTCATTTCTTGTATATATATATATATATATG
>NC_068988.1:36350981-36363808 GCF_001194135.2 Octopus bimaculoides
GCAGAGAAAAATTTGTAGTTTAGAATCAGTAGTTCTTTGACTGCTGTTTCTGAATTTTCAGTATGTTGGAGAAGCAACTCAATTGCTAATCCCTTATATTTATGATGATAAATGGTCTTACCGATAAAGGTTTATTTCATACTGAACTACTTGGCAAAATTGTTAATTGTTAATTTTATTATTAATTGACAATTCCCTGCCCTCATTTCTTGTATATATATATATATATATGTATATCTATGTATGGCAGGTCGCTCTTGGGTGCTACTGCTAACATGTAACTCGGTACAACCTGTTACGCGGTCGGGTTGTCGGCGACGAAAGGGGGCAACATTCCAAGATGGACGATAAGAACTGTCAAAGGGTGGAGGAGCTCATGAGTAATCAGCGGCCATCCAACAATATGTGTACATGACTTCGTATGCATGTATGTACACGCGGGGACGTGAAAATACCTGGGTTGGTATCCAGGCGCGCGGTTGGCCCACCGACAATATTCGATGATGTAGAGTAGTTCTTTTCGCGTTGTTGTTGTCCATATACAGAAAGTGGGATTTAATTTCTGCAAATCCTTTCCTCATTATGAAAAAAATCATCATATGCACAGGCATTCCCGAAAAAAAAAAACTGTAAGACCTATCAGAAAAATGGCTGGTCGTAGCCTTCGCATTTGTGGGACTTTGGATCAGGTGATGGCAATAATAAAACAGGAGTTTGCAGCCGTCATGTATGTATGTGTATGTACGTATGTGGTTGTGTTTGTGTGGGTGGGTGTGTATGTGTGCGTTGATCTAACCTAGATCTACGTCTCCTTCAATGGAATTTGAACAACTTCAACAGGGTACATTTGCGTATATGTTTGTACTTGTGCAATATTTGGAATCAGTGCATATGCAGATTTATATGTTCATTTCATATATGTATCCTCATGCATATAGTTGCATGATTATACAGGTACATATATACTGAAATGTTAAATTTCTGGAAGGTTTTAGAAGTCGTTATTATTCCAGTGATGTCTTGAATCTGTAGTTTTCAAATGAGCTTTCTGTTTTCTGGCTTTGAGAAGAGTAATTTCTAAAGATTGGTATTTAGGCAGTGTGTTAAATATCGAAGTTCCTCAATAACTACGCTTATAAAACTGAACTTGTAATCTGGGATGAGTAACTGTAGATTTCTCAATATGGCAACTGTCATTTACCTCTAGTCTCTAACAAAATAGAAAGCCACAATACTAAATTCATAAACCAGAATTTTTATATTTAAATATCAGGGTTGCTTAAGCATTCAGATAAAATGAACACATTTTAATGCTTGTTTGCATATTTTACAGTAACTAGATATCAGTTGAATATGCATCAACGAAGGAACAGTCGCTTGAAAGAAGTCTCTTTCCATGTTGTCAGGAAGTTTTGAATTCCACACTAAATATAACATGCTGACGGCATTACAAACTTCGTCAATGTAAGAGTTAAAAGCGTTTTCGTAGGTAGAGAATTTACTAATAGGATTAGTAAATTCTCCTACAGAGTTGAGAGGTGTGCAGACACTGTTTTGATTGTTCCATTTTGGATTGAGCTTATGCATTCTATTTTGATTGTTTAGATGGAGACTGATTCATTTAGCCTATGTAGAAAGGTTTCTGCTTGGTTTATTCGAGAGGAAAATATCCGTACATAATTTGCCTAATCTGCAACTGTGAATACATTGTCTTTAATTGCATCGGCAGGATTTCTAAAAAACATAACCGAAGCAAATGATAAAGATATAGGGCGCTACAATGTCACTTTGTAGCACTCCTAAAACAATTTCAAAGAAATCTATATCACCATCTGGAGACCGTACAATTCAATATGTTTCCCAGGCCGCTGAAGACACTTTCTTGTCAAATGAGGATAGAACGAGTGTTAGTCTTTGCGGAACAAATTCCTTTTGTGATTCATTACATTTTGTATTTCTTCGTGTGGATACTTTAGTGCTTAATTTTGCAGTGAAAAGACAGCAAAAGATATACGCGTTAGAGTTTACAACACTAATAATGCATTTGTTTTTGTTTTTACTATTTATAAGCATGAAATCAAGCTGCGCTTAAATACTACGTAGATTATTGTGTGCTAGGCGCTTTCATTTTCTTTTCTGAAAATTCGTGTTTAGGCAAAATGAGTCCATTCTCTTTCATACCTTCATCTATGTAGTTTTTATTTTCATTTATACGTGAATGTGCTGTATATGTGTCCGAAAGATCTTGTCGAAGACATGCATCCACCAACTATTCTGAAATTATCTTAATTTCTACACAGCCGATCTACAAAACATGACTTTGCTGCTAACTAGAAACGAATAAAGGTCACCTGCACATTATCCATCTTTTTAATGTTTAGTGACCCGCCAAACTGTTTCATATGAGGCCACATTTGTCATGATTAGTGAAATAATACCAGGAAATATTTTCTGTTGTAGTATAATTTCCATGAAACTTAATCAGTATGTTTACACAGTTTATTTTCGGTGTGAGAATGATGCAATCTATTTGATGAATTGAGCGGTCATTTTAAAACTCTCCATGTTCTCCTTCTTTGTATACTGAACGCAACGATGACTAATAGTTTTTCGATAATCTTCATATCAATAATGGTCTAAATATAATAATAAAGCTCTCATTGCAGACAAAATTCATTTTTAAAATGTGAGGGTATTGATAAAATGTGTTACTTCATTTCTAATACAAGATGCTGAAAGTTAAATTTCACATGTATGGAACGCTGCCGTCAATTAGATTTTTTAAATTCCCAAGAACAATTTTTTATTCCTTCGGCATGTTTGTGAACACCTTGTTTTTGTTTTAATGTAGAATCTCGACTTAATACGGACTACTGTTGGTAAATTACTACTGTTGAATTGTTGCAGATCAATATACATTATTTGACCTCAATTAACAATATGTCACAAAGTGGATTTGTGCAATGATATTAAGCATACGCATATGCACCAGTTTATATCAGTTTATTTATTTACGCACATTTTTTCAGTAGTTTACACGCATTTGTGCGCGTGTGCGCTTGCGTAGATAAATATATGTGTGATTTTGTGTATGAAATTTGTGTATGAATAAAGTTTCGTGTTTGCGTTGAAGAGACATATAAGAGTATAATTTGGGCGAAAATGTTTTACTGTTTACTGAAATATTTAGTTTGCATAATTTAACTTGATTCAGAACTTATGGAAAAATTTTATTGATTGCATGCAATATTGATGCATGACTTTTAGAATTTTAGAATTTAAATAATTTGCCCTTTAGATTTCACACTTTATATTTATTAGAATATAGTGTTCTTCATTTTAAGTGAGTTATTTCATTTTTATAATAATTTTATGGACAAATCTATTCTAAAATTAAACGAGAATTGAATACAACAGATGTTAAATAATTAAAATTTCCTTTCATTATTTTTACAAGACGGGCTCTCATAATGTTGTTGTTTTCCTTCGTGGCTAATATGTATCGAAGAAGATTATTGCTTATATGTCCGATTCTCATAAGCAAGTTTACTCTTAGATGTAGAAACGATAAAGAGTAAACACACCATCCGGAAAGCATAAATGATATCAACGTGGCCGAACTAGATACAAATCTATATGTTCAAACCAAGAACTTGAAACGCTTGTTCTACAAGTTCTGTTTCATATCTGCTATTGTTACACAGAAGGACAGCAGCAAATATAACAAAAAAGTCCGTAATAATTCAATTATGTATTAAGAAAGAAATATTGCAAAAACTCACATCGAAGTCAGCGAAAGCTGTTATAATATATTAGAGTTCACGGCACAAAGCAGTCTGCGTTGATTGAAAATCTAGTGTTGGAGATATGAAGACGTACAAAATATTAGAGTTCAAATTCTAAATAAGCTGGTCAAAATAAAAGTGAAGTCATTCCGCTTTATCTTGTGTTGTTCTTTACTGTTTGTTTCGTTTGCAGTAGTAAGCTCTTAAAGGTTGATATATTGACAGAGAGGATGGAGGAAGACAGAATGATACTTTTACGATGTCTGTCACTTGGGCAGCAGCGGAGAGAGATGAAATGACATTTTCCATTGAAATGTGAGCTAGTGAAAATTTTACTATAGTCGTCTCTGGTCGTCTTATTCTCACAACTTCTTTCACCAATTAATTCATCCTTACAGGATCTTACTATTTATAATTACCGCAGTACAGCGACAGAGAAAAAAGCATATCTCCGGGAACAATAGAAAAAAAAAACTGCTGTAGGTGATTCTATTTTCAGCTTTTGGTGCCATAGATGGGGTCAAAAGTGTCAAGTGAAAAAGAAAGAAATCGACTTGGCAGGACCTGTGTTGAGCGTCACTGCTGTCAACCATCGTATTTTCCATGAGAAAATACCGTTATAACCTGAAGGGAAATTCTATAGATTCAGGTTTGAATCTATATGCGCAAACGAAATCCACTCGTAACATACCGTATAACATAACATTCAACATTTTAATACCAGACATATTGTGGGACTTGAGAAATAATTGGCATATATCACCTCAGTAAAATTCAAAAAAGATACCTAGATACTGAATCATGGCTGCTTGCAATTGTTTGAGTTGACTAGTAGGAGAGTCAGAGTTTAGAAAAACGGTAGAAAATAATTCTTCAACAATGAAATAAGTGTACTATGCTTCATTTATCAGAATACATCAAGGAATATATCTCAGAGGCTAACGTATAATTAAATTAGGTACTGTCATTTTATTGATAGTAAGGAGATCCAGTTTGATATATTTGTTGTTGTTTCATCAGGGAGCAAAGTATCTGTCACAAGACAATTGTAAAATCCACGAGTATATAGAATGCATGTTGTGCCAAAATGGCAAGAATAGGAAACTAGTATAAATTAGATTTGATTGAGGACATTAACATGGCCCAGTCTCTGTGCTGCAGCAACTTCATCAATATAAACTTGGCACATACACTGTGTCTACATAAATGCGTAATCTGCAAACATAGACGGTTCAAGTCTGTAACGAAAACAGAAAAGGAAACAGAAAGGAAACCAGTAAGCATTCAAAAAATGCATGTTTGAAGTCACGCGAAGATATTGCTACCATATAAGAAATAATAATAATAATAATAATAATAATAATAATAATAATAATAATAATAATAATAATAATAATAATAATAATAACGACAAGAAGAACAACAACAAAGGCTGGGTATGTACTCAAAAGACGCCAGCAAAAAGTCAACCATTTGTTATTCGTGGATGACCTCAAACTTTATGGTAAAGATGAAGCCCAAGTCAGTTCCCTCGTTGATACGGTGTATACCTGCAGTGCTGATATCAGAATGGAGTTCGGATTGAGAAAGTGTGGTATGTTAGTCTTGAAGAGAGGCAAAATCAAATGTGTGAAAGGGTTATCGATACCGTCGGGGAAGGTTATGAAGCAAATAGAAGAGACGGTCTACAAGTACTTGGAGATACTGGAAATGGATAAATTGATGGAGAAAGAAATGACAGAAAAATTTAAGGTGGAGTACTTGCGCAGACCGAGACTGACACTTAAGTCGAAATTAAACGGACGGAATAAGATCGAAACTATCAACACCTGGGAGGTTTCACTCCTTAGATACGGAGCAGTGCTAACCACACGGACAGTAGACGAACTAAAGAGCTTAGACAGACAAGGAAGTTACTAACTAGATATGTGTCACTCCACATTGGAGTGACACATATCTAGATTGGATGTATGAAGCTTCTTCCTTTTGTTTGTAGTAGGGTTTAAGTTTTCTTGTGTTAAGATTCATGTTAATGTCTAGGAAGTTCATTTATTTAAGATTTGTACTAATTGTGGTTCTTAAATTTATTACGTAATTTGTTCCCTATTCTATCCATATCATGTCCGTTTTTATTGTGTACTACTCCTAGGCCATCGTCTCTATGTAATCCTATGTTAGCTTCTTTTATTTCTTTTTTAAGAGTATCTAAAATATAAAGGCCTATAAGGTCAGCTATAGCTGCACCGACATAGCTTCTCATTTTCAAGTGAAATAATTCGTTTTCATTCTTTTTTAACCAGCGGGAATCGTCATGAAAGAGTAAATGATTTCCTTGTGTTCATAATTATATCTATATTGGTATTTGTTATAGTGACATGTGTTTTAATAAATAAAAGTGCCTTCTGAAGCAAGCTTTTGGAAATCGAGGGGTAGAACTCTACGATATCGAATTGTATAAATTTGCATTTGGATATATTTCCCGTTTTCCGAAACCATTATTGGACATTAACATAAATCTTAACACAAGGTAATTTAAACCCTACAACAAACAAAACAAAGAAACCTACTATAACCAAAAGGAAGAAGCTTCATACATCCGACCACCCACCAGCAGTAATTAAACAAACCGATAACAATATTAGAAGGCGGATCTCCAATTCATTCGTCGACGAATACACTTTTGGAAAAGCCTCTCCATATTATAATGCTGCATTAGAAAGATCCAGCTTGAGGAAAAACATATACTACATTGGACCAAATATAAATAGACCAAGAAGACCAAGAAGGCGCAGAGGAAAATCTCATGGTTCAACCCACCTTATAGGATGAATGTATCTGTTAACATAGCTGGGAAATTACTAAATTTATCATACAACCACCTTCCACATTCACACGAATACCACAAGATCTCCAAGAGACATACTTTTAAAGTTATCTATATTTCGGTCTCCAATATAGTGTTGATAATACTCAATCACAATAAACATAAAAATACCAGAAAAGCCTCCGAAAGACACTACAACTCTAATTCCCCAAACTGCTGCTCTGTAAACAATAACTGTCCCGAGAAAGAACTGGTATACAACGCCAAAGTCACGGACACCAGCAGAATAGAAAAGACGTATATTGGAATGACGAGGAACTCGTTCAAGGAAAGGTATATGCAACATCTGTTGTCATTCAGAGACAAAAACAAGGAGCATGCAACATCTCTGTCAAATATGATACGGACATTGAAAGAAGGTGGTATGAGAAACCCCCAGATAGAATGAAAAATTATTGCTGAAGCTAAATATACGGAGGACAGGGTACCAATTGTGAACTCTGTATTGCTGAAAAATTAAACATTATAAAACCAGATAACATGCTAAATATTAGGGAAGAATCCTTCTCTCCCTGCATACAATAACAGTATTTTACACTGAAATATTGAAACAAGAGGCCCTATCCCTGACGGTAACTGCACCAGTGTAACCCCCACCTCATAAGCATGAACACATATAACCCACAAACTTCGCACAAAGAAAAAATGTCACAAAAACTACTTCAGCACACAAGTATAAGAACAAAATAATGCAAACAAATTGACCACACAAAAATATAAGATGCCACCCAAGAGTAACCTCCCTTGATTCATGGAGTCATTGTTTTATTCACGTGAATTCACAAGAAACCCCACGGATTTCAAGAGACCGTTTTCCGAAACCGAGGCGAACACCGTTCTCCATGTGGTCGGCTTGAAAAGTTGTTGTGACGCTGGAATATTTCTTTCATGAGGCTTTCACGAAGTCGTAAGAGTGCTACTATAAATGCATTGAAGTGAGAGGTTTCTAGTTTGAATGAAGACCGAGTTTTGTGCTACTTTAAAATGAATAAATGTCTCCCCTAAAAATGACTCAAAACTTCATTTTCCTAACGATAAAATTAATAAAAATACTATAACAGTGTGTTCATGAAATTATTTTCCAACTTTTGTATTTAACTAATGATCGAATTACAGTAAGTCTACGTTGCTGCATGTTTTTGATGGTCTTAATGAATCCCATATTTTTTCACCTCAGTGTATATAGATTCAGACATCACTGGCTCTTTACATATTGTATGTAATCTTCTTGCCCAAATTGAAATATATTACCACATTTGAATATGATCCATAATTCTCCATGTCTTCGTATGCGAATCGTGTCATAATCAGTCCTCCATATGAGTAAGAATTGATTTCATTTCATCTCTTCCATCCATACAAATGCAAATGGAATAGTAAAAATGTGGCAGCTTGAATGTGGTAAGAAATCGTTACCTCTTCAATAGAAATTAAAAACTCAAATAATCGTTTTTCTCCCTAAAGTTAAGATATTTCATATTATACGATGTCGACCGGCTGCTTTATATCTTAGCAACGAGAACAAAATCTTAATCTAGTCATGATAAATAAACTCTAGGGCCTACATGTATATATGTGTTGTATTACCTACGCAGTACGAATTGGAATTAAATGCAAACACTATATATATGTAAATTCTGATGCTCAACTTTTTACGCGGAAAAAATATTACAAATATAACAGCGTATTAGCATTCAACGTTTTAAGTAGAGTTCAGCAAAAAAGTAAATAAACAAATGCTGGAAAATTTCTTAAGCTTACTTGCATGATTAGGAAGGAATATAATTTTCGTTAAAGAAAAGAAATAATTTGAAAATCTTTAGCAATTACTGTTCTGAATAATTCTTGTTACTCAGACAGATGCATAAACCATCACAGACACTAAAATATATTTCTACCGAAAAGTTGAAATGTAATTACATAGGTTTGGAAAAATAGTCAATAAACAAGACCGATCATAACATGTCGGAATAACTTAAGAAATCTCAGAAGATTAAATGCAACACCAAATATAATGTAGAAAATTATTCTCATTCAGTGACTGTTAAGCAACTTTCCGCTCGGTAATGCACACAAACACACACACACACACGCACACACAAATACACATGCGCATGCGCACACACTCACAGAGACATTCTCAGATACATATATTATTTAATGACAGTTTGACTCGGCTCGATGCCACTTAAATTTTCGTAGGCTCGAAGACGAAATCTAGCTCGTCAGGCATTTCGAGATGTATAAAAGACCTAACGCCTATCGAATGTGATGAATGCCGCTATGAGCCATTTGGCCTAAATTAGACGATCTGTTATGTCTCCCTTCTCAGGAACAGTTTCGTGGATTGATGGATATTGAACGGCATTGGAGAGCTTAAACATTCAATTTGTAGTTGAGAAAAACGTCGCTAACACGAGGTGGGATCGCTAGCTGAATATTGGAAAAGGGTAATTGTATCATGATTATTCTCGCAGGGTATCAGAATGCTGTAAACTGTATGCTGTAAACTATGCGAGATATAACATGGATAACTACAACTAAATCCCTAATTTGTGCTGAGTCTGAAGAGCCCATCGTTATATCGAGTAGACTCGTGGAATAAGCCCTTATCCAATTTTGATCATTGTAATTGATCAAAATCAACCTGGATGCCAGAATGATATCTATGGCCGACTAAGGGGTGTTAGTAAAAGTGCGAGCAAATATTAAGGCTTTCTTAAGCAGAATAGGGGAGATCGACGCATAGTAATTCAAAATATCGAACTGTATAAATCTAGTAGATTTTTTATCCTTAAGGGAATGGAACCAACAGATCACATCTCCGGTAGATTTCAATAAGGATAATGCAACAATTCTACAATCTAACTTCCCAAAGAATCACAAATATTATGTCATTTATAATAAATCTGTTGTAAAATGTTCGTACTCGGCAATACCTAATTTAGGAACAATAATAGCTTCTATAAATGAGGTCATAATTAAACGTATATTCAATAAGGTCAACAATAGTGTAACTAACAATAATTTAGGGTAAGAACTACGTACTAATGAAATTAAGAATATAGCTAAAACAAGGACAGCAATAGTGCAACTAATAATAATGCTTTAGCCAAGCACTACGTACTAATGGAAATAAGGGTAGGTTAAGGTATCGACCCCCAAATACTAACGTAACATATAATAATAATAATCAAACTTTAATTAATTTAAAATCAGGTACCATAACCCAATCTAATGATATTAATAACGCTGGAAATATAAATCAGAACAGTAATAGTAGGATGCAACTGAATAAAATTTGTAACTTCAAGGCCCCCAAAACCTGTCCGCTTGCAGGATCATGTCTTCGATACAATATTGCGTATAAATATATAGTTAGCGTACCCAATAGACAAAACAAGATATATATAGGTAGTACGATATACTTCAAAAGGCGATTCAGGGCCCATCTGTATTCCTTTTCAAACCCTAAATATAAAAATTCCACTATCTTAGCGGCATATATAAATAAACCTAGGGATTGTAACTTGCCATACGACCTGACATGGCCCATGATTCCGAGTGTTCCCCCATTCGTTAATGGTTCACATAGGTGTACATTGTGTGTAAGGGATTCGTATATAATCCTTAAATTATATAACACTGATATGTTAAATAAGTTTTCAGACATGATCTCCCCAAGTAGCCATGAATATCATTCTACATTTCTGAAAACCTATGAAAATAGATCTACTAGCTAATTGAACTAGAATAGTGTTGTAGTTATAATTATGATTCCGCAGTATTTCAACTCTTTTGTTCATAGCAAACATGTGATGAATTGCATACGAACCGTAAATCATTTTAATAGGAAACTTTGATTCTGCTTATTAGTATGATGGCAGCAACAAAGGAGTAAATTGTTTGGAATTACGGGTGAATTGTCTGATTGTCGGCTTCGGCCAAGGTTAGTGAATATCTCAACTGCTGATTGTTAAACTGGCTACTGCTTTGTTGAATTTTTTGACGTATTTTGAAACACATAGTTTGTGAAGCAAGCTTGTGTTTTTGTTGCCCCCCCCCCCCGCCGCGCGGGATGGACACAAAGATGCTTAGTGCAGGCGTATTGAAGAAAAACGGAAGCTAAACAGAAGTAGCGTGAAAAAAGAATGAAACGTAGATCGAATTGAGAGAGGTAGGGATATCTCGTGATAAGTTTCAGGAATGCAAGAAGTATGCAGAAAAGGAGAGGGACAAAGTAAAGTTGACCCCTCCAGAAGAGTTTTTAGTAGAAGTCGGACGAAGTACAATCACATGCAGGACCCTCAACCTGAATGAAAGGAAGATAGAAGTAGCTACGGAGGAGGACATCGAAAGGTGTCTAGTATACATAAAAAAGGAAGTAACTTTTTGTGTACGTGGAGTGAAATTCGGTACAGTGGAGGTGAGATTTGCCTCAATAAAAGAGGCAGTAAAGAATTCCACTGTACCTGTGGGAAATGAAGAATGGCTGCTCCTGTTAACCTACTTAGGTAAAAGAGTATCTGGGATAAGGGTTCGCAGGATTCCTCCTAAAATGAAGGGGTGGATAGCGGCGGCCCTTCTCTCCTGTACCAAGGAAAAGTCCAGCATCATTCAAACAACAAGAACTCAGCAGCTAAACTGATAGGCTACGGCCTTGAGCTAATAGTTCAGATAACTCAGCCTGATAAGCGAAATACCAGAAATAATCGAACTTCCGGACGAAAAGAAACTGAACGTAACAGTGGCGGGGAGACCCATGCCTTGCTATGGATGTGGCCAGAAGGGGCACATAAAAAAATAGAAGTGCCTCCAAAGCACAATAGAACCAGGAAAGGAGGCAGAAGTCCCGACGGAGCATGCGCAGCAGAACCAGTAGAAGAGAACAGAAATAAAAACGAATTACATCCATCGGATACCGAGCGGGATTACACTCAGGTCACAAAGAGGTAAGAATGACTCGTCCCCTAAAGCTTAAAAAAAAGAAGAAGAAAAGAAGTAACCAATTAAAGCAGCGTCAGAAAGCAGCACACATAGCAAACATCTACTGGAGAAAGCAACAAAGAAACTCTCAGCAAACAGACAACGGCAGAAGAAATAGAGAAGACCGTCGACAGATTCAAGGATGTAATTAGAGCGAAGCTGACTGTATCTGAGGATAAATGTATCTTAGGTAACAGGAAGAGATGTGAATTTGTAATAAATTATCACGGGTCTCATACATCTTATACCAGAGTAAGTAAGGTATAAATACCTACACCCAGTGGTAAATTATGTGGATTTAGACCCGTACATGACAGATTAGATTCCATATTGAAATAGTTAAATGAACTGCAAAGAACAGTAAAAGTTATTGCTGGTGGATGGGGCTCAAGTAAAGACGTCCATTCTCATTTTTTAACATTTCTCATTTTCATTCATCGCTTTATGTTTTATGTCCCCACTAGTACTGTCTTGTCTGTCCTTGTACAGTATTTTCTGTTTTGGGGCCTCGTGCCTAATAAAGAATTAAGACACCATGGTGTACATCACCCTGATGAGAGGAACATTACATATATGGAGGTCTTAAGCTTTTAACCCTCACCGGTAATGTACCCCTGAAACGGCCGTAGATGGAACAACCTCCTATTTTTCGGATTCTTTTTAATTATTATTCTTAACCTTCATATCTTGTGTCACTTTTATCTCATATTTTGGATGTATTAGAAAATTTAGATGATTTAGGCCGTCCGCCATTTTGAAAATTCACGTTGTTATTCCTATTTTATCTATCTCATTTGTTTTGGGCCGCCTATATTTACCAGGCATAACTTTTTACATGTAATACTTTTATGTATGTGATTTAATATGTATTTTTATATATTTGTATATGCTTTTATATCTCTCTTATATCTTTATGTATATTTGGTCTTGTTCTTTATACCCTTGGAGAATCTTTACGCTTATATATGCATGCTTTATATTATAAATATATATATGATTCAATTACATTGATTGAGTATCTTCATTTATGCGTTCTGGAATTTTGTTCACTGCCTAGGATTTGCGTTTTCATTTTCCTCTATTATCTATAGGTGTATATATATATATATATATATATATATATAAGTGCGTGTTTATATATATATATGTATATATACGAGTACATATACATA